>NC_136503.1:49714042-49801542 GCF_053919585.1 Euprymna scolopes | reverse complement strand
TGTGTAACTCGGGAATCTGTATAGAATTTCGAATGGAACGCGTTGTTTAATCCAAGGGAGTAGATTTAACATTTTTATCTATTAGGCCATGAACACTTGTGGATAATCCAATTGAATAACGGAAATAATATGATTTTTCAATTCTCATCGCAACAATTCCGAAACATTGTTCTCTCTATCTCTTTAATAATGGAGAAAGTGTATGCATGGACACTCAGTTCATTTATACATTAAAGTTAATCTGATTCATATATGAATGAGGTGTGATTGTCAGTTTTTTCTCGGCCGTATCGACGAAAAGTTTTTACGATTTCAAATATGGCTTATCTATTTTTCACTTATCAAAATACGAGTAACAATTACACATCAGAGCACGGTTAGGTGGAGTAGGGTGAGTTGCAGAACTCTCTCTCTCTCTCTCTCTCTCTCTCCCTCTCTCTCTCTCTTTCCCTCTCTCTCTCTCTCTCTCTCTCTGTCGCGCTCTGCGTCTCTGATCTCCCTCTTCGACTATGTCGCTTGTCCTTTTATATTGTAACTCTGACCTCATAACCTTCTTTTTGCCCCGCGTTGTTTATTGTTATTGGTTTTGTTCTAAGCAATATTTATGTGGGCCAGAGTTTCCCTGGCGATTGACGTCATCATGATGCTCCCGACTGTTCCAGGCACCATGAATATTGGACAGCTTTCCTCGGGGATATTATAACATCATTGTGTCCTGGTGATTCCCTGGCCCACTTTGCTCTCTCTAGCATATCCACCTTAAAGATACTTTTGTTTGTTTTTTTATTATTTGTTTTATCCATCTTCTTCATCAGATTTAGTATTGCTGAACTTCATCCTGATCAAGACTGTGACCGCATATGTTGGAGGCAGAAATCCACTGTGAACCCCGCTGTGTTTCAAACTTTAAACATGTATGAATCATGTTTTGGGGAATATCTATTTACATCCGTCGTATTCGTTTGTACATAAACAGAACTGGTAATTTATTTTCTATAACTAGAGATGAAGTAGATGCAATTCTGTCTTGCGTTTTTTTTTTTCGAAAGTAGGGGGGTGTAATTTAAACTGGTATAAATGGTTACATCCGTTAGAATAGAATAATTATTTCTATTTCTTTTTGATTTGTACTTTGTTCTGGAATCGACATCAATAAAGTCCATTGAAATCGAATCACCAAGTCGAAATTATCAATGCAGATTTTGGTAAAAAAAAAAAAAAAAAAACAGCAAAAAATGTTCTAAAGAACTATTTATTTCCATCAGTCTATTTCGGAGAATAAAAAATGTAATGGTTAAAATGAAAGGGGAAAATAGATAATTTCAATCGTGGCCAATAACTGACAACAGTGTTAGGATGGGACATTGATTTTTTTTCGTGTCTTTTTCGCCATTGTTTGGTGTTATTGTTTGTTATTTGAAGCTGTCTGAATTTGCAGACAAAAATCTGTTGGCGCCATCTGATAGCCTAGAAATATCCAAGGCCAATCAATGGATGAAACTTGTACGTGGCTGGTAACAAGAATGATACTGGCAGGATTGTAATCAAAGAAGAATAAGAATAAGAAGAAAAAGAAGAAGAATACACACACACACACACACACACACACACACACACACACATATATATATATATATATATATATATATATATATACCAAATATTGTATTAAACCATATTGGTGGGTTATATTTCGGATATACAGATATATTAAATCCTTTTTCATGATTTGGATTATTAAAACTACTATTATAGTCTTAGTTGTTATTTGTACAACGTTTTGGTCGATAAAGCCAACACACACACACACACACACACACACACACATATATATATATATATATATATATATACATATATATATATATGTATATATATATAAATGTTTAGAGGTACAGAATTTATATACAGCTTTAAATATAATGGGCGTAAGTCTCTCGAGAGCTCTTTCAACTATCATCTCATCAGGAGAAAATCGATAGCGTAAAAATAATAATATTATGTAGAAAGTAAAGATTTCTATGGGGAACTAGTGAATGTGCCAAAAATTACGGGGATACTAAAATAAAGTTTATTAACGTTTAAAAAACGATTAAAATATTGGCACAACGAGGGGGAAAAAAAACGGGAGAAAAGATTCACAGTTCCTCAAAGAGAAACAATGTATTAGATGTTTCTTTCTGCCGGCGCAAAGAAGGTTTCCGCACCGCAATAGAGACAAACTCCAAAATCTTTAAATGGTTTCTGGAGTCCGTTCTATTTTGCACCTCGAACCATTCTATTTTATATCTATCGGCACAGCACGCGTTGTCAACCAAATGCTGGCCAATAGCAGAGTTCAAGGCTGCAGAAGGAGGGAGACTACCAGACCCCATCCTCCCTTGTCTGATCTTCGATGGAACATGCTGGTTTATACGTGTCAAAAGATGCAAGGATGTTCGTCCAACATAACCAGCATCGCACTGGTATTTGAATTGATATACAATATTCCTATTTTGGATGTAAGGCAAACTATCCTTGCGAAAAGAAGGAAATGCAGGTCTCGTAGTATATACCAAACGCAAGTATCCCTCCTTTTGGGAACTGTGAATCTCTTCTCCCGTTTTTCCCCCTCGTTGTGCCAATATTTTAATCGTTTTTTAAACGTTAATAAACTTTATTTTAGTGTCCCCGTAATTTTTGGCACATTCAATAGTTCCCTATAGAACTCTTTACTTTCTACATAGTATTATTATTTTTGCGCTATCGATTTTCTCTTGATGAAATGATAGTTGAAAAGCTCTCGAGAGACTTCCGCCCATTATATTTAAATATATATATATATATATATATATATATATATATATATATATATATATATATATATATATATATATATATATATTAGGTGCCAATGGAAAACAAATTTATGAAATTGTAGGGTCTTACCTCTTAATATTGTTCCTATTAATTTATGGAAAAAATTTATAGCAAAACAAATTCTTTCAAAATTTCTATATTCTCAACTTGCTCAACTCAATCATTTTTTGGATTTGGTATCATTGCCCTATATATTATAAAATATATGCGTAAGTAACATAGGAATTTGAAAGAATTATTCTTTATAATGTAGAATTAATAGCTATATAAACTGAATTATAAGAGAAATGTTGCTTTATTTGGCAACATGTTTCCATTCAAAATGTTCAGAACTGTCAGCAGTCAGTGTACATTTTTTGTGAATCGGGAAACTCTTGTCTTTGCTTTTCAACGACTTACAACAAGTACTGCTTTTGTCTCTCTTGGTAGGTAATTGATGAGTTGAAATTTTGGATAAAGGTTAGTCCACGTCCTGCGGCATCATTTACCACCTTGAGTGACTTTATCTGTTTAACACCATTAGCATAATCCCGTTTTGAATGTCATATTGATGGATGAAATTTCAGAAATTCTTGTGATAATCCAAGTGCAGCAAAGATCGTTTTTGTGTTGCAGGTGACATATTCTTGAAGATCCAGTTTCAAGTTCGATTCAGTCATCATTTTTTCCGTGGATTGGGCTGAGCTTTGTTACTCTGTTAGGCAAATATCAACTGCTTTGTTTCATCACTAACTTGATCGTCAAAGGATACTAAACCACCAAGTGTTTCATTAAGATATAAGAAATTACGTGTAAGTACTTTCAGTGCTGCATTAGAAACAACTTTGTTCATGACTTGGTAGTCTTGAAGCTTCTGTAATAGGAGTAAACCATTTCGTGGAGCACTAGCTGCAGAAGGGCAAGTAGATTAGGCTTGTAAATATACTTTGACAACAAACAAATTAAGCTGCTGCAACCTATCTAATCCTATTTTAGACAATCTGAACTGAGATTGAAGTAAGTATATTTTTAGACAGTAGATGACTTTTTCCATCCACCTAGCTCGATAATAGGCACCTATTTTTCGTATTTCCAAGGTTGACAGTGGTTGATCTCCAAGAAATAATATGGCCAACTGTAGAAATCATTTGTAATCATTACTGGCTGATATATCGAAAACTGCATGTGTATAAATGCAATAAGTTTTCATCACTGATTCTTTGGTATTCAGCAGAATTAATGGTGTTTCAGTCTTGTGAAAATCTCTGAAAAAGTTTGTGGTCTGCTGGTTGATACTTCTATGAGAGCAGCAAATGCCTTTGCAACTATATGTTCATCAATGTGATGACGGCAAGGTAATCCGAGAAGTTGACATCCTGTTTTCTGTTCCAACAATGCACATGTACCAGAATTCTTGCCTGTATTTCCAGTGGTTTTGCTAAATGACATTGATGTGATTCAGTATGTAATTCCATTCATTAAAAACACAGAAAACAGCATCAGAGTGAAGTGAGGAAGAAGTTTACCATCCCAATAGACAGTTAGAGAAACATAAGGCAAAAAGCTTCTCTTTATTTCCTGGGCTTCCATTTCACAGTGATATAATCGAGCTTGTCTTGTAGATTCTTTATTCAGAGCTACCTCTCTGGGATTGTGACCAAATGCTTCTGCATCAGCTGCTAAGATGTATGTTGCATTTCAGTCACTTATTTTTGTTCTGTCAAGAACAGCTGAAAGTTTTGGTGTCATGGTATTCATTGGTCTATAATGTTTTTTGCTTGTTTATGAGTGACTGGAACATTGTACGGGTAGATCTGGTCTTTTCGCACCATCTGAACTGGTATGACTTCCATCACTAAGTCCGGCCATGCTGAATGTAGCCAAATCTTTGTTTCTCTACCTGCATTCGCATTTCTGCAAGAAGTTTTCTCTTCAGACGTCTACATTCAACCTTATGTAACTTTGAACCCATGCAACCTCTTCTGCTTTTAACACGCTGTGCTTCTAGATTGTTTTTTGTTTTGTTTTATCAATCTTTATCATACTCATGGCATCAGCATGTGCAACATCGAATAAATTATCAAGTGAATCTGTAAATTAAGCTTCTTTTTCTTTCTGGGTATTTGTCTTTCTGCAAAAGTCGTTTTCAGTAATTTCTATTTATTAGTCAAGACTTTAAGTTTGATAATGATGTTGTAATTAAATCGTATTGGTATTCGATCTTCAACAATTCCGATGTTGTAGCATAAGCACTGACTTGTATTGAGAGTTTCTGATTATTATGCAAATCGAAAAATCTTGCGAGAACTTGGTAATTTATTACCAGTAATGCATTCGGATGATGTCTTTGATTGGTAAATTCAGACATTTTCTGAAATGAAGAATAAAATATTTTATATGTTTTGCTGATAACCAAAAGTGGAACTTATTTTTGAAGTTATGAAATTTCTAATTCTCACCCTAACAAAGTATTAGATATACTTAAAAAAGATATACACATAAAATTTTAATAGAATCCAATAAAATTTACATTTAGCTGAAAGAGGTTAACGTTAGGGTTTCAAATCACATTTTGACTACTGTGATTCCGGGGTTGGTAAGATATATGACTTCTTGCTTCCCAAAATTGAATTTTGAAGGTTATTGAGCTACCATTAAACATTTAGATAAAATTACAGAAAAACATATAATTATTACTTATATTTATAGGAACAAAAATAAAGGGTATGACTAGGGAAATTATACAATCTATATTTTATTTACATTTCATTGGCACCCTAATATATATATATATATATATATATATATTCTATCTATCTTCTATCTATTCTATCTATCTCTGTATAAATAAAACAGTAGATGTATGTTTGTGTAAATATTTAACAGGTAAAGTCTTTAACTATTGCTCACATAACACTGAAATTAACATGAAATAGTAATTATATATCAAGAATGGTTTATGACGAGTAAAATGTTTGTTTGGGGTTGTGAATAACGCGTACAGACATATAACGGCAATGTTAATTTCAACTGGTCGACATGTTTTTACTGCGCATGATCATATAAAATTCACGACATCAAGCGTGTTAATATTTAGACTTTATTTTCTTTCTTCTCGATAACAACATCGGTAGAAAACGCTAAGTGTTTTGGTTTCGATTCTAGCCGATGACACCAAGTCATCTTTTTTTTAAACTTTTGCCATCACGCATTTTATTAATAAATGTGAATATCTACAAGATTTTAACCAAATTTAAATGTATTTTACAAGTGAAATCAAAATATTTATTTGCATGCTTAGAAAATTAAATTTTCGTTTAAATTTCTTACAGATTTTTTTCATTTCTTTTAAGACGATAAATATTTTTTGACAATAATTGTTTGCCGGAAATCCCTCACGAAGACAAAATTCAATGAAAAAAATCCATACTTTACTGTAGAAAATGTTCCACGAAAGAGAACAAATTCGAAGTACAGAAAAGCTTACACGGGCTAATATCAGGTTCCTACGTCTCTTTTCTAGTTTCTTCTTTTTTCTAAGTAATACATAAATATTGCTCGAAATTCTTAAATTTGAAATATGTATAGTCCAGACTAACTTAAATAATGTTATTTTTTCTTTAAATTAAATTATTACTCCTGTTTTCATTTTTTTCTAAGTAGTTTTTCCTTTATTTCCTTTTTAAAAAATAATTTATCCTTTTCGTTTTTGTAAAGAAATAAGACGAAAACATTCCTATATATATATATATATATATATATATATATATATATATATATATATATATATATATATATATTCTCTTTTTTCGTACGTACATCGATTTGATAAACAAATATTGATTTCAAACCAAAATTTTAAACGTTTTCAATGCATGTTTTTGCTTTTTAGAAAGTTTTCGTTACACATTTATTGAATTCAAATATTTTAAAGAAAATTATGACAACACAAAATAGAAATTTTCGTAACTAATAAAATATTAATAATCGTTAAACTTTGAGAAAACAAACATTTATTTCAATGACATTTTTTTAATAATTGGTCTCTCTGACTGAAATACAATTTTTTTGGTATTTTTTTAACATTAACTACAATTCACCGTTCACATTGGAAATGTTGACTTTTAAAGGTTTTCGGGTATGCTAACAACAAATTTGGGGCTGATAAGTAGTTTACCAGATATAAAAACATTTTTTTATCCAACGTCAAAGCTAATGCGATCCCTGGCAGCCATTTTTTTACAACCGAGGAATTAGTAATTCGCATGCGTAATAGCTTTCGGAAGAAACGCCCCAAGCCTCTTCATGTTAAGAACAGCTATCGGAATAAACACCCCATTTTTTTCATTGGGCGAGGTGAAAAAATATTTGCTTTGTCGTCTGCTTCAATTACACATGTCCTCATTACTAACTACTCGTTTGTGAAAACAAAATGTCTCACAGAGATTACATTAGCTTTTACGTTTGATATAATGTTTTTATCTGGTAAACGACTTATCAGCCCCAAATTTAACTGTGATATTCGTTGTTAGCATACCTGAAAACCTATAAAAGTCGGTATTTACAATCCAAAAATTGCCACGGCACTAAAATCAATCAATGAAAGATTGGCACAAAAGCAACCAATTAAACATAAACCGAAGTTCTGTTGCCCATTATTTTTAAACGAAATTCAATAAAATTTGAATTTACTTAAAAACAATAAAATTTATGAAGTTTATGCTCATCACCACACCCCGCTAGAAGTGCCAAACTGCAGTTGGTCATCATTGCAATATTGTAAATATAATTCTATTCTTTATACATCGTATTTCGAAATCATCCTAAACCAGAACTTTACATTATTAATATTTGATTATGATATTACAATAAGTTATCCTTAGAATGGTAAAAAAGATAGGTCTAACAAAACCTTATAGTCTGCAATTAGTGGTTTATCTATGAAACAAAATGCTACTATCCTTGACAATCGAACGTTTGATTTGGTCTCGAATTCTTTCTTTCCATTTAAAATGTGATATGAAAATCCGGCTGTTCTGCAATTCTGCGTGGTAACCACATATTTCATTTTCAGTTTGGAGAATATTCTTATGAGGACACATTTATTTGATGGTCAGTCTGCAGTACTTTTTTCAATAACATTGAATAGAGATTTTCAATTGTACAAATTACCATGCGATCAGACGGTAAATTGAATTGGTGACCAGATTGCTTTTTCCCCCCAGACATTGCTTAAAATTAACGCAATGTTGGGTAATTTCGTAAAAGAGCAATCATAGCCCCTAGAAATGATGCTGTTGATCTGATCAATTATAAAATTTTGTAAGAGTTATCAATCCATTGATTACAGTAGAATTTCCTATAAAATTCACTACAATCGCGTAGAATGCCACACCATAACCTGATATTGAAGAAAAGAGCTACAGTTATATTATTAAGAAATCTTGATCCACCTTAACTGTGTAATGGCATACGGTTAGCAATAAAATCTTTAAATCTAATTTCTGGAAGCTATTATAATAACTGAAAATTTTAAGGGTGAAACTGTGTTAATTCCTCGGATACCCCTTATTTCTCTCTGACATGCTATTTCAATTTAAACGTTTACAATTCCCAACAAAAATTAGTTTTGCCATGTCTATAAATAAAGCTCAAGGAAAAAGCCTCAAAGTTGTTGGACTTAATCTTCAGATACCTTGCTTTTCTCATGGCCAGTTGGATGTTGGTTTCTCACTCATTGGAAGTCCTGAAAGACTCTACATTTACTCACCTGTTAGAGGTCACGCCCAAAATGTTGTTGATGTAGAGGTTATTAAAAATTACTGCTACATGTACATTTATCAGTGTTCAGATATGCACTGTTTGAAACTAAAATTTAATCATTCCATTAACAAAATAGATTACTAATGTCATCTATATATTACAATAGAAAAATGCGAGCATGATAAGTAGTATGGTTAAGATTAAACATGGAAAAGTAAAGGACTAGTTGTTAAAACTGGAAGAGAAAAGTACAAGATATTATAGTATAAAAAAAACATAATAAATTTATAACTTAAAATATTGCAGCATTAAGAATTGATTATATAATGTTAAATTGAAGTTTTAAAAATTTAATGCTGCAATATTTTAAGTTATAAATTTATTATGTTTTTTTTATACTATAATATCTTGTCTTTTTCTTTTCCGGTTCAAACAACTAGTCCTTTAAGCTTAATCATATTAGTTTTCCTGCTCGCATTTTTCTATTGTAATCCATGATTTTTCAGGCTTTCAATATATTCACTTGTTCTTTGTTTAATTTCAGCTTTATTTTTTTGCCCTCATAATCACATGTAAAAACATGTCGTACATTGTAATAACAATGTACGGCACTCGTTTGCTTTCAATAAAATCCCCTAATTATCTCCCCTTCATGGTTTCCTTCTCTCTGTTTCACTTGTTACTTCTCTTTCCACGACAGCGGTGAATTAGAAGCAACAGTAGTGGCTGAAGCGATGTGATTTCTATGAAAACCAGTCATAAGGAAGTCGCTCATCTCCTTACATATTTTTATGATTTTGAACACCAGAAAATTCATCATAACTTTTGTTTTACTGAAATAAAATTGAAAAACTTTTTTTCAACAATATAGCTGAGAAGGTGATCTATAAACTGTAATAATTGTTTTAAATTTCGTCGAAAAATGAGTGAGTGGTGAGCTTAAAAGCAGTTCTACATGACTAAAACTGCCACTTAACCATATGTTCAAACACGGTAGTGTTTGAATGATATATTGTATATTAAACAGTTAAAACGGAAGGATATTTAACAGTTTTCATATATGCACTATGATATAAAGTAATAATTGCAATTCTTGCATCATATTTTGAAAGAAGAAGGACTAAAAGATAAAAGATTGAACTAGAGAAGAGGATTAAGGCTACTGGTGGAAATTCTATAAAATAAAACGCACTTACTGCTCCTACCTCGTGGAGGATGTGGAAAAAAGAAGCCATCAAAATTACAGTTTCGTTTAATCAATAAGATAATTCGAATATACCATATACAACCTGGAAACGCCAGATACTTCAGCTAGTATTTCAAATTAATATTAACAATTTTTATGCTTTAAAAAACGCTAGTGTTTCACACTTATGCAATCAACAGTGTATAAAGTTATAATGACTGCTAGTCTGAAGATTCGAACCTAGTCACAAAGTTACTCTTGGCTTTGCAAGCTAGCAAAAATACAAACTTCATGAAGAATATAACGGCAACAAGAGATTGAAGCTGACAACTGTAAGAATACATACATTATTTTATGCAAAAGAAGTTTTATCACCACTGATGTATGCCGTAGCCAGTATGCTACTCAAAAATATAATCAAGATGGATAATGACGAATAGAAATTCACAGGCATAATACAAAAAAGTAAACAACTCATATGGAGGGCTAAAGTTTCATTTCGAAAAAGCAAAAACGAATGAGAAAATCAATAGATAAAACCTGAATTTTCAAACAAAACACGTCGTCATCATCATTGGTTTAACATCCGTTTTACATGCTGATATATGTTGGACTGTCTTTAGAAATTGACTTTTTTAAAAATGTTACTGCATTTTAACCTTAGACAAGGCACAATGCCCCTTTGATGTTGGGGGCTGCTATATAGGACATAATAGCAGGGATATCATGTAGGGAGTTGAGCAGCAAGATGTCTGTTTATATTACACTTGAACTTCTGAATATCAGTACAGTCCGGGAAGCAGGAGCCCGGAAGAGAATTCCATAGTCTAGAAGTTCTGGGGAAGGCTTTCTGGCATCTGGGGTTTTCTACTGTTTGCATTTTTACCTAATAACTTTCCTTTTGGCCAATTAGGTACTCCCAAATGGGGAGCGGCATATGTATTATTTTTTTTTAAATATAATTATCCACTGTCACGTGTTTCGTTGTCTACCACTCATCAGCTAGATTCAACCACTCTGATGAGTGGTAGACGACGAAACACGTATCAGTGGATAATTATATTTTAATAACTATATATATATATTAAAATAACTCAATGGCATACATGGCATAGACTGCATGTAGAAATTGACTTACAAATTGACCTACCTCTGATCCAGTTTTTATTCATCTCTCCCTCAAGTTTATTTTTATCATGTCTTCATATTATTTCTTCGCCTGTGAACTGAACCTGATTTTTTACTGTTTTACATCTGCTGGCCCAGTATCTCCCATCCATTCTTTCAACATGGCCGTACTATAAAAGTCTCTTGTTTTTCACACATCTCCCTATTCGGTCCAGATTTAGTCTTCCTCAGAGGTCATCAGAACTAAGCCTGTATAAAACTCACATTAAACATTCATCATATCTTACTTATATCATTTTGCTCCTCTACTCTCACTGGTCAAGTTTCACTTCCAGACATTATCACACTTTGTACACTTGCCTCATAAACTCTTTCTTTGGTCAACGGTTGTTACGCTTTGTCTGGCTAGCAATGGTATAGTTTTACAGAACTTACACTAGCATCTGATCAACGGCGATGGTATTAATTAGGTAAACAAAATTAATTAAGCAACAATCTCAGTAACTTTGCCACCCAGGTTTACTCTGTGCAAATTTGACATCTCATTCATCTCCAATTGTCTTACACTTTTTTTTTACACAGTGATCACCACTTATCAAGGCCCGGAAGCCACTCAGGGATAAGGGTTATTGCAAGTACATTACGTTAGTGTGGAGATTTGATGAAGTGTTTACTTAAGGGGGCGGTTCATTAGGAATTTGTTAACATTGGACTTGAAGACATCCAAGTTGTAGTCCGGTGGGAAGCAGGCAGCCGGAACAGAGTTCCACAGGCGTGCAGTTCTAAGAAAGAAGCTTTGTTCATGTACTCCGCGTTTTGATTTAGGCACAGATATAGAGTGGGGGAAATTTTTCACAGTGGATTCAGCTAGACGGGTGTTTTTCGTGAAAGATTGGCGAGGGGGGACCAGAGATTGGAGATCAGACGAGCACCTGCCATGGAAATAACGATAAAACAAGGATAGGCTCGCAACGTCTCTTCTGTGGGAGTGAGGTTGCAGGGTAGAGAAAAGGGCACACAAATTGGTTATCATCTCTCAACCTACCAGTAATCCCACTGCACTTCTTGTGTACCTAATACTTACAAAAATCAAAAAATATGACATTGTACTCGACTCCCTTTTTATAAATTAAGATGTGGAACATTCGAAACGAAAACAACTGATCATCGTGTGAAATGAAAGCTGGAATATAAAATTCTGCATTACTAGAATTGTTTGAAATAAAATTGTTTCAATTGTTCCTATTAACCGTAATTTTAAATTACCTAAACAAGTGAGTCATGTGTCTCTGAGCTATCTATGCATTTTTCTCGCCTATTCTCATTATATACCCATTCAACCAATCATTAATATTTCTTTATGTCGCTGGAAGCATTTAGAGAAAGGGTGACTCTTGTTTTTTCAGCGTTGTTATATGATTTACATATGTGTCTGTGCACACTACAAACACACATACGTAAATTAGCAGTTTTACTTCTATATAAGCACTAGCATGGGGCGCTCGGCGTTGCCCGGTTATAAAATGTGCATAAATATGATATTTTTAATTCATGTAGATTTCGTATTTATTATTATAGAGCCAATTCTATGTCGATTATTTCATATTATATTGTACCCAAATATAGTTGTTATTTCGAAAGTAAAGAAAATATGACTTGTGTGTAATCAGCTTAAATCGAAACCGAAAGTAAAATTTACAAAATTCAAGCAAGCAAAGACGGCCAGACGGTCCCCAGTGTTTTATAACTATTAAGATGATGATGATGATGATGATGATAATAATAATAATAGTAGTAGTAATAATAATAATAGTAGTAGTAATAATGATAATAATAATAATAATAATAATAATAATAATAATAATAATAATAATAATTTTTCTGTATATTAATAATAGTGCACATCACAAACACTTATATGTAAATTGGCGGTTAAAATGATAAGTCTCTTTAGTTCTTTAGAAGAAGAATAAAAAAAATAATTTTCTATACAATATTAATAATAATACTAGAAAAGAAGAAAAAAGGAAGGGTTTTATAAAAGTAAAGAAAGTCATTATTTATGCAAGAACATCTTAAAGAACATAGTACAGTTTATAAAATTTTGAAGTGAATTAAGGTAAACTTAATCAGGGCAGTGGTTGAGACCCAACAGATCACTTGTATGTCTATGGTTATGTTAAAATGCTAATAATTTTGCGTTCTTGCATATTTTTATATTGAATGTTTTAGAAAGAAAGCGTAATAGAGCTGAGAAGTGGTCGGAGGTGCGGGAATGGAAAGGAGAAGTAGTTGTGAGTAGTGGAAGAAAGGGAGTAGTAGTAATAGCAATGTAAGACAAGAAGGCTAAAAGAAATAACCAAATGACATACATGAATAAGAAAAAAAAATCTTGAAAATTAGAAAACATCTAGAAAAAATGATTATGTTAAAGTAGAAAGGAATTATCATTAATTATCGAGCAACGCCGGGTGGCCTTCCTGGTTTAACGTCTTTGAGTGCTTGTGTGTACTTTACGTAACTTGTTTATTCAGTTATCCAATCAGTTTTAGCTTTTAAATTAATGTTCTCTATATTATATTATTTTTTTAGGTGAGTATCTATATCATATTATGTTTTTAGGTGAGTATATATATTATATTATGTTTTTAGGTGATTATCTGGAATGTTCTCCTCTGAAGGGTCCTGGATATGACCTTAAACTATATCCAATGGTGATGCCCCAGCTTGCGGGCTTTGGGGAGTGTGGAGCCACCCTTTAATTGCCATTGCTCTCAGGTCCACTCTGACCCAGAGTGGTAGTACCTGTTAGGGTCCCAACTATGGGTTAAGTAGAAACAGACTTGAAAACAAATATATTCTATTAAAAAGTCTTTATTTAACATCTTTAGATTCGCCATTAAATAACCTGAAAAGGGTTGATATGCCGTAAAACAAAAACAACTAACCAACAAAATCTCCTCTGGAAATGTATTGTTATTTTTTCGTCCAATTTTGCTGTTTTATCAAGATGTAGAGAATTTGGATTGCTTTTCATTACTTATTTTCATTTCATCCTTGCTTTACGAAGCATTTGAAATTGGTTGTAGTTTTGTTGTTGTTGTTGTTGTTGTTGTTGTTTTGTTTTTTGTTTTTTTGTTTTTGTTTTTTTTTCATTGTGATCTTGTACAATATCCATGCAGTCTGCTTCCAGGTTATTCATGTTGTCGATAGCTGTTGTATACGATGTTGAATGCATATTTAAAAATGCAAAATAAAAGTAAAAATAAATCATATATTCAGTGCTGAGTCTTGTCAGATGGCAAAATCCTGCATCCTCCATGCGTTTTCCGATGAATGCAACTTTAAATTAACAGTAAAGATGAAGGGAAAGAAAATTACCACAAGACAACATCGCATCATTATTTAGAAATAGAAAACAAAATTAGATTCATTATTATTCAAACAGGCACAAATATGATTTGAATTTTGGTATAGAAAAATGTGGAATGTATTATTTATTATCAACCAGTATATACACAGATACACACGTACACATACAGACACACACGTACACACACACACAAACACCACACACACACATATATATATATATATAGATAGATAGATAGATAGATTTGTTATTTTTAAACGATAAATACGGTCAAATAGTGGCTTTAAAACAGTAATCTATGTACACACTTGTTTCAAGGTAACTACCTCTCATCAGCGTAGCTTAACTGTTTCTAGGAATAGAACTCCAGACTGTACACTACGCGTGTACGTACATTATTCTTTTAAAAATAATAAAAATAAATAAAATGTTATATATGTCCAAATAAATTATGGGCGACTTTCTAAGTAAATAAAAAAATGAGCTTCGAGGCGAAGCCACTATTTAACCGTATTTATCATTAAAAAAGCAACAACAAATCTAAATTCATAAGCGATAAAAATAAACAGTAAAGTCATATATATATATATATATATATATATATATATATATATATATATATATATATAATTTAAGCAAACAAATTATTAAGGTAATAAAAGCTCTATGCGATTAAGTGGAGCAATTAAAATAAAGAGATGACTTTGAATCAGAGGATTGCGAATCTGGTTCGTTTATCCCCTAGCATAAAAAAAATTTTCGAACAAAATTTTAATTCAGGATACTCCGCGAAAATTTTCTCATAGCCTAATAGATATAATGAACTCCCCCCCCCCTCCAAGAACCCTACAGGTATAATTACTCATAATATGGCATTTAAAAGAATAAACAACAAAAATTGAATTTGTTGATAGCAATAATGGTCACAATAAACACATGAAAACAATCCATTCATTATTATAAACAGTAATCGTAAAGCTAATCTGTCTAAGAAATTAACTAGAAAAATAAATCTGGTATAATTATGCATGTAACTACAACGTAAAAATTAACATCCCATTCTTATACTATCTCACTCTAAGCTAAAATCATTTTAATCACCACATTACTATATTTTACTTTAGGGGCCGTCCTACTTAAGTTGGAAATTTTGTTTTTTTTTTATAAATCTTTACTTATATATGAAATGCCGTTTCTTTGTGCGTCTTTGTATGTGTGCGTCTGCGTATGTGTCTTTGTGTGTGAGTTGATTCCCTGTGGAGTTTAAAACGCCCTAACCGATTTTGTAAATTTCTCACAAATGTACTTATTTATCTAAGAGTGATCTTAGGTTTTATATCGGAATGCCCCCGATAAGTATTGAAAATCAATAATCGAAAAAAATCTGATTAAATAGGTCCATGTCGATTTTAACCAAAGTTAACACCCTTTTACAGCTTAACGTTTATCACCACACAAGCAGAAGGGCCCGGAGTATAAAATCAATAGTAAGTTCTTTGAGAAGACAAGGGGCGCATGCAAAATGAATGTTTCTAAGAGTGATCTTAGGTTTTCGCATGTTTCTAAGAGTGATCTTAGTTTTTAATAATCAGAACGATACCCAAAAATTAGCAGTCGTAAAATATGAAGCTACTTATTGTTACAAAAGGTGTTAATAGGTGAATGTGCATGGGCGTAATTGCGTATGTGTATACTTTAGTATCAATTTGGTTCTGATGATTAATTAATTAATATGGTGAACAAAGTATTATAAAGTTTGTTTTTTGGAAGTGTAGAACTTTCGTTGATCTTCATCCAAAACTCAAGCAACGCTGAGTCTCCATGCTGGTATAATTATATACAAATATTTCACCGGGGAATGCTAAAAGAAAACAGAATTTTGTTTAGTAAAACCGTCCTGGCCCTTTTAAAAAAATAATAAACTCACTGTTTCTTCAGAACCTAGAAATTGTTGATATCTAGATGGAAGTGAGATGAGCAATTCAGTTTTAAGGTTGTAATAAGTAGTAATAGAAAACATATTGCCTTTATAGATGTCACATATAATTTAGAAACAGACAAATATACAATTTTATGAAATCAAATAATAACCTTATATATGCACAGCCACAGTCAAACCATCCACTGTGCATTATTACGCATAGGCCTAAATCCTAGCAAAGCAGAATTAACAACAACTTTTCCAATGAAACAAACGTTTAAATATGCTTGAATATTCATACCTAGAAAGAGTGGATACAAATACGTCGATATAAAATATCAGAATATAGAAACCAACGCAAACAGATCCAAGATTCGAAGTAGGGAGATAATTTGGTTTACTCTTCGCTTCAACATTAATACAACAAAATATTGAGAGCAATGGAAAAACAAGGGACACTAATGATAATAGAGAAATAAGAATTGCCCCCCCCTAAAAAAACAGAGGAATACCAAAAAAAAAATACTTTTACCTCTTCGATGAAAAAATATAAATATACGAGAATCCAGGAATAGAAAATATCTATATAGGAAGTATCCAAAAAAAACTTTAAAAATAGATTCTATGAACTTAAACTTTTATTTAGTCATAGAAAATATTTAAAAAAACACATCACTATCGTTGCATTACTGAAAATTTATTTGGGAGAATAAAAGACCTAAAATAGAATGAAAGATAATTGGAAAAGCTAAATATATAGGTTACTAAACTGGCTGGTTTTCTGTGCTGGAGTGGAAAACTTTAGGTAATCAGATTTAAGTATAGGGAAAACTATTGAATATTAAACAGGAATCTGTAAACACTTTAAGAGACATGCACTAAATAGACATACTAAATAACTACAAATATTTCTAAGGACATCATAAATAAGATCCAATTCCCTCGTCCTCCCTTCCCGTTATATGGAAATATATATTATAAACGTATTTGGTGTGTTTATTCTATAATGAAACTTTATACTTATATTTCAGAATAATCAGAACGATACCCAAAAATTAGCAGTCGTAAAATATGAAGCTACTTAGTGTAAAAAAAAGGTGTTAATAGATAAATGTATATGAACATGGAAGAATGTGAATGGGCGTATCTGCGTATGTGTATACTTTAGTATTAATTTGGTTCTGATGATCAATTAATTAATATGGTGAACAAAGTATTATAAAGTTTGTTTTTTTACCTTTTTCCGTTCTTTTTCTTTATTATGATTTGTTAAAATGGAGAACAATTGACTATTTAAAGAACTATTTAAATTAAAATTTTGGTTATAAAATAAGATCAGGTCATTTGAGTTGAAACAGAAACATGTATGCACATATGTAGCCAATAATGTTGGTATGAATAATATTTTATAATTACGTTCAGCTTTTTATTTAGCACTTTTTGATAAATACCGGAGTTTCAGTGTGGTTTTACATCTAGGAAACTAAGGTATGGTCATTATATATATATATATATATATATATATGTGTGTGTGTGTGTGTGTGTGTGTGTGTGTGTGTGTGTGTGTGTGTGTGTGTGTGTGTGTGTGTGCTTAATTATATTTTGGAAAAAAGGATTCCAGCAGAGTGCTATATTATAAAGAAAGAATGTCTTATTTATATTTTTATTTTCAGAAGTTTAGAATGCATAAGTAATCGGTATCGTCAGTTTCAAACCTGATAATAGGGAACCGTTTTAGATCCCCACATCAAGCTCTCTTCGGCCAATACTCGTCTGTTGTATAACCGGAAGTGAAAACATGCATATAAATTACAAGATCCCGTGCAATTCTCGATTTTTTTAAACAACCTTAAAATGTAAATGATAAAAGTTTGAAAAGTGTCCGTTTAATATTTTGGACGCAAAAGAAAACGAAAGAAAAAGAGAAAGAAAAGAAAGAAGAAAAGGGATACCTTGTATATACTTAAATATTTTTGTTATTTATAATTATAATATATGTGAAAAATATGGTTCATTAAATTTATTAATTTTAAATTTTTTACGGTTTTAAACAAAATTTTTTCATAACTCAATTTTTAAACTAGTCTATACTTTTTCATAAGTGACGCGATAAACAGTGCACATATATTAGAATAATAAATAACAGAAACATTTAAGTATAGAGAAGTGTTCCCTTTTGTTATTTTATTCTTTTTCGTCTTTCTTTCCTTTCTCTTTTTTTTTTGTTTTCTTAAGCGTCCAAAATGTTAAACGGATTTTTTTAAATTTTATTACTTGAATTTTTAGGTTGTTTAAAAAAAATGAGATTTGCACAAGATCTTTTAATGTATGTGTATATTTCCACTTCCGGTTATAAAACAGACGAGTATCGGCTGAAGAGAGATTGATATAGAGATCTAAAACGGTCCCCTATTATCAGGTTTGAAACTGACGGTATTGATGACTTATCTAAACTTTCTGAAAATAATATCAATATATATATATATACATATATATACACTCATTATATATATATATATATATATATATATATATATATATATATATATATATATATGCATACATGTGTATTTCTTTTCTCTTTTTTCTAACATGTTCCCTCTCTACTACGTGTCTTTTCTTCCGATCCATTTAAATTGTTTTTGCACATGTCTTCTATACATGGCTCTTATATGCTTCAGAATTTAAATATGATCAAGAACAAAATTATAGCTTCCATGAATTAATGTTTTCTTGTTTTTTTTTTTGTTTGTTTTTTTTTTTGTTGCTTTGTTTTGTTTTTTTTTGGGGGGGGTTGCATATATTCGGTGCATTTCAATCAATAGACAAATATGTGCATATGTTTTTATGTTATAAATTATTTGAAAATATGGCTTTATATTGCTTAAAAGAAATAGGATGCGTGTTGCTGCTGTTGTTGTTGTTGTTGTTGTTGTTGTTGTTGCAAATGTGCGATTGCTTTTTCCAGCTGTTAAGGACACACAGAAAACATAACAGGACACTGACAGGAGGATAATAAGATGGATAGAAAGATAAATATATAGAGTTATAATAAGCATAGATATTGATAGACATATACATACAGTATTATACAGTGCATCTATTTTCTGTATTAAAATTCCAATTATATAAAAGGCATCTGCATAGATGTAAGTAAAGTATATCAACAAATGCAAGACAAATGCATAAAAAAATCAGTCGAATGCTTTTGTATGTTGGCAAACTTTTGAAATGAAATTGCATTTGATATTCCAGTTTGGAAAATACAGTCATTCGTTAATTGGGTCAGTGTAGAACTAGATTAAGCACTCGGCGAAAAGAGAATTTTAGTTTTAACGACATTAGAAAATATGAACATATTTATTCAAATGGTTTCTATTTGAGAATGGGAAGAACATTCCGAAAACAATATATGATACTTAAGTAATAAGCAAAAATTTATAGATTTAGCAAATAAAGAACCGATTTATGATGTCTCACACAAAAGTACATATTCAATTTTTTAATTTTTTTAGATGAAGATTGATTATTCATACTGAGCATTATTTCCCCAACGTTTCGGTCGATGTAACCTCCTACCTTCTTCAGGTGTAACTTGTCGAACTCGGGAATCATTTTGTCAAATTTGAGAATCTACACGGAATTTCGAGCAGATCCCATTTATTTAATCCATGAGGGTAGCCTACTCTCGCTTTCCAAGGATCCATGGCATAGCAGATAAAGTGCTTGGTGAAATGCAGTTGTAAAGTTATACTCTTCTGGATGTTGAATATTCCATACTCAATGCAGGCGACATTCATGGCTGACGGAACGAGAGCATGCTACCCCTGTGGATTAAATAAAGGGTTCTG
Organism: Euprymna scolopes; assembly: GCF_053919585.1. Taxonomy (NCBI): domain Eukaryota; kingdom Metazoa; phylum Mollusca; class Cephalopoda; order Sepiida; family Sepiolidae; genus Euprymna; species Euprymna scolopes. The sequence continues at coordinate 49,781,482 of NC_136503.1, read as the reverse complement.
TTCGAAATTTTGTACAGATTTCCAAGTTCAACAGAAAGATTCCAGAGTTCAACAGAAAGATTCCAGAATTTAGCAGAAAGATTCCCGAGTTCAACAAGATATACCTCAAGAGAAAATAGGAGGTTACATTGATGAAAATGTTTTGAAAATAACACAGAAGATGAGAATAGTAGTCCGAAAAATCAAAATAATGCGAATGAACTATTCAATGCTTACCAATGTTAAATTATTTTGTTTCATGCAATTGTAAATTTCTGTTCCGTTTGACTGTCTTGAACTTGTTTTTACATAGAGAGTTGTCGCTTATCATGGCTATGTTTTTTATCCTGCTTTCCAGCTGACTACAATATGGTTGTGTTCAAGTCCAACGTAAACAAGCTCTTGATGAGCCGTTCCACTTAAGTTAACAAATTTACCAAATTTCCATTATTAACGATTACTATATTGTTCAATTGACTACGGTATACTCTTTAACCTTTATCCTCGAGTGGCCTCTGGGCCTTGGTAAAAGGTGATGCCTATGTAAAAAAAAGACATAGCAGGAAGGAGAAAAGACCCTCATCTACAAGATTTTGAAGCCGATTTTGTACCCTGTCAATGCAGGAAACGATACTCTGAGCAGCGCTTTCCCGGATGTTACAATAGTATTCTATTTTATGACTCATTTGGCTTTTATATAGGTAAAGAATTAAGTTGCGAGTGAGATACCTTATTGAGTAGTAAAATGATCAAACTATTTTTCCAGCGATTTTGGCAACGGATTTGATACAAGTCTACTATTTCAGATCAGAAGTGAGGATCAGTTCCAGAAGCTTGTCAAGACAGGGTGTTTCATCAAGACGAGAGATGTTCATTCCAATTTGGGCCAAGTCGGGATCAGAGCGTTAGTGGTAAAAAGATAGAATCTCTCAATGTTTGACATCATCGTTACACAAATCTGTCAATTGTACGTATTGAATAGAAGATTTAAAAACTGAGGACAGAAACACTGGTTCATATATTGGCCTTTGAACGTTTAGAAACGCAATTAACAGATATGACACGTAATAAACAAGAATTTAATGACCAAGAATTTCTACATTTATTGGAGATTCATCCTTACTTTGTATAGCTGTGTTTCAAAATTCATAATAGGCAGCTAATTTGTTTATATATATATATATATATATATATATATATATATATATATATATATATATATATACACGGATAGATAGATAGATAGATAGACATACCTAACTTTATGCAAATAGATATTTTCTATATCGTCATTTATAATTATCGATTAATTTCCATGTTGATAGACGCTATGTATAAACCCAAGAAACCAAAAGTGATGCACAATTAATATCTGAGCAGTTAAAAATGAAGTTACTAAAAAGCATCAAAGAAAAAATAATGGATGGAACGATATTATTGTCGCCCTAGAAAAGACCATATGATTCCATTTTCGTTTAATGAAAACCGGTTTTCTTTCTTTGTTGGTTATGGTGTTTGGTGTGGTTTCAAGTGAGGGCCATATTATGCCTCCTCGAATATTAAAATTCGGCTTGAAAGTGAACACCAAAGTTTACCTGGAGTGCGCTGATCCCTTGGTGCAATCAAGTGGCCATTGGCAGACCCTAGATGAGGCAGCAGGACTCGGCACCAGTCTACGTCCAAAGTGACTCAGGCTTGGCTTCACAAGGAGTGCTACAATTTTGTACTCTTCTCTCACTGCATCTCCTCCTCCCCTGACCTGAACTCGCTGGACTAATTCGTTTGGTTATACGTCAAGAACATCACCAAAATCAAGCTTGATCACCGCCATTACGCTTGTGAAAAAGGCATGCTTACAGTTCCGAACCCGTATCGAGGTGATGATTGAAGTTGAAGACGGCTACATTGAATAGATGCCAGCTCTACTACATAATCAAGTTATCTGAATTGATTTTTTCAATAAAAGTTTTAAAATGAAGCTGTATTATTGTTTGCTTTTGGGCGACAATTTTATCGTTCCATCCTGTATTTTTATGGGTGATGTGCTTGGAGAGGACAACTGAAAACTATTAACTATCCACTGTTTTGTGCTTCTGCATTTACCGAATCGCGATTTCCACGCAGGCTCACTCGGCAGCTGACAGAAATAACTGGAAAAAATCGGCCGAGAGTTCTTCAATTTTTCACGAATGCGTTGGCTGATTTTAGCTAATACGAATCTATGAAGGCTATTTTGTTATGAATTGGAAGAAAAAAATTTAATTCCACAGGTTAGGGTTTGAGTTTAGGATTAGGTCGTCGGGTTTATGGTTAGGGTTAGCGTTAGGGTTGGGTAAGATGTATGTAATTTTATTTGTTGTATTTCCATGTTTTTCCCGTCTATTATTATAATTTCCTCGTAGCGATTCAACATTTCGCGATCGGACACTTCCAATTATTTCCGGCAGCAGCAGAGCCTAACCGAGAAGCTTCATGGAAATCGCTAGTCGATAAATGCAGAAGTACCTCCTTTTCATGTAGAGTTCTTGCTGATGTTACCAGATCAGATTGTATGAAAATAGTGGTTTGCACCAAATGTTGATGTATTTGGATTATTTATTACGTGTGGTCCTTAGGGTATTGTTTGACGTCTTATTACTTAAATATTATATAACAATTGCTATGCAGTTTTGTGTAGAGTGAGAGGGTGAGGGGCTCGCTGGCTGATGGATGGCGATTGTGTCTAATCATATTCAAACTATCTTCCTATTGTGTTGTTCATTCCGGAAAATGCAGTTTCAAATCTTTCAAAAGTTCTCGAAATAAATAAATAAGTAAACTGCAGGATGTTTTATTTATGCTCCTTAGCACAAGTTTAATTATTTAATTTTATAAAATTTAATTTTAAACTAATTCAATTTTCAATCAAATTTTAAGATATTTAATTTAATCCCCGCCGTCCTCGAAAAAATATTTCTATTTTTCATGCAAATTTTTCAATTAAAAAAAAAAAGTGTTCAAATTGAGTATCGCATTTGCTCACAGCCGTTCAAAATAACGTGTCGACGATTCAAAGTGTTCGTTTGCAATTGTCTCAATGCAGTAAAACAGTGTTTCTATGTACAATATAACAATAGATATTACATAGATCCACCACTGAACAGGTAAAAGCTGACCAAATCCTCAGGTATCAGCAGGCAAAGATTTGATTTTTGTATTCTGGGATGTGCAATATATTTTGTTCATTGATTAGATAAAAAAAATAAATGAATCATCCTCAATAGCGAATAATTTATACTCATTATTGTTATGTCTGTTATTGGTTATTTAAGTTTTGGGTCAAACTACAGAAAATCGCTATCGCAAAACGACCATCATCCTGTACACGTATCCACCTATAATTCACCAGGTATCTGTTTTCAGATATTGTTATTTGGGGTGTTTAATTTTAGAGAATGCAAGAAGATGCTTTACTATTGATGTCCCCTGTTGTGTGGTTTGTCCCGGAAAGTGCCGGGTAGCGGTCCTGGGCGATTGTCAGTGTTTAGTAAGTAGAAATATTTCGATAACAAAAAAGGAATGTGAGAATAATAGAGAGAATGTTATCGAAGTGTGTTAAGTATTTAAAGATAAAATATTTCTGCTAAAATATGTATCAGGAATAAATTGGTGAAAATAAATGTTAGTTTTCATGACTAACATAAAAAAACGATACTTGTTTAGTCTCGAAAGATAAAGGATACAACTCTAGTGGCAGCTGCGCGTGTAATTGTGAAGCAAGGGTTGTGCAATCTCCAACTACACCTCTCTTCAATCGGCACTGCTTGAGTCCAGTGGCAAAGAGAGGTCCAAGACGACTGAAAACAATGCCGAGATAAGCGGAGAGCACATACAGCACCTGGAAATCCAAAATGGTCACCCATTAAAAACTGATCAAATTCAATGTTGCTTAACTTCAGTGATCCAACGACCCGCGATTTCCACAAAGTTGGTTCGGGCTCAAAGATTTGAACAAAGATGACAAAGATGGAGCGAGTGTTCTTTTTGTGCTATATAGATTTATAGTGGCGTCCAAAACGAAGGAACAAAATTTTAAAGCCTAAATTTGTTAGAAATAACGACTGTGAAAAATCTTAAATTTTTACAACTGGTAGTCGTTATTATCCATAATAACATACTAAAATTTGAATCATTTGCAAAAGATAGAAAAGATTATATTTTACATAATTTTTTTAATTTAAATTAAAAGAAAATTAATATGCTGTTTCATGACTGTAACAATTTTAAATTATTTTGTTTCAATATTCTACTTGGGTGAAGAAGTAAAATTATTTGTAATAAAAAAGATTATTAAAACCTTATTTAAAACATACAAACATGAAACAGAAAAGTATATACAATTAAATCTACTTTTCTGTCTTTTCCTCTCCTCTTTAATTCTATTTCTCCTTCGTATCTATTTTTCCTACCTTTTGTCTACTCCACTCTATCTATTTCCTCCAATTATACTCTCTCTCTCTCTCTCTCTCTCTCTCTCTCTCTCTCTCTCTCTCTCTCTATCTATCTATCTATCTCTCTTCCTCGATTCTGTTCTCACTCTAACTTGTAATAAAACGTCTATTTCTTCCAAATAATATTAATAATAATAAAACAACAATAGTCATGATAATAACAGATAAACTCATTCAAGCAAGAAGACCGGATGTCATAATAATTAACAAGAAAGAAAAGTCCTGTCAAATCATAGACTTTGCCATTCCAGCTGACCACAGGGTGAATATCAAAGAAAAGGAAAAATGGAGCAAATACACAAAACTAGCTAGAGAGCTGAAAGGGATATAGAAGATGAAGAAAATCAAGATAATACCTATAATAGTAGGAGCACTAGGGACAATTCTGAAAAACTTTGAAAAAAGAATGGGAAAAATTGGAATCAGAGGAATGGCTGGAAAGATACAATGAATGACAATAATGAAAACAGCTGAAATATTAAGGAAAACCCTTGAATGCACATGAGCCACATACGCGGGCCAGACAAACTGCTGCAGAGGCAAAACATGAAGAAGCATTACATGGAACCAAGAACATTGAAGCTGCATATCTACAAGTTCTCTATTCTCTCCCTCGTCCACTCCCATTGCCCCATCACTTACCCCAAAGAGTGACGCCAAATAGTCGAGAAGAGTCGAGGAGAATGGAAAGACTGAAGAGAGAGCACTGACCAGACTTCCGCTGGACAAGTCCGAAGAGAACTGAGACCTTGGGAAGGCTTATTGCCACTCAAATTCCAGTGGAGATTAATGGCCACTGCCAGGGAGAAATCCATCGTAAGAGGCTGTTGCGATAATGCAAATTTATTTGCAAATGTTATCGAAAGAGATGGAGACTACTAGAAATTTGAGGAGACTTGTTTTGACTCAGCTTCCAGGGAACACCACAGGTTGTTTTCAAGGAGAGATCTTTGATGACCTTTGTGAAAGCTCCTTATCAGCGAATAATAATAATAATAATTCTTAATTTACAGAAAAATTACAATGTCTTTATTAGAATGCAAAATTTGGGAATACTATAAAATGAAAAGGTATTTACAATTAAATAAGGAAGAGTTTTATATTTTATATAAAGATATTGAAGAAGCAATAAAAAAAATATTGAAATCAAAAGCTAAAAATGCGAAAAGATAAAATTTTCCAATTCTGATCAATAGTAATTAATCTTTACAAAATTAAATATTTTGTTTGAAGATATCACTGCATTCATTACCTTCCTTATCAATTATCATCTTATTTGTAAAAAAAAAATACTTTATGGTTGTTTTGGGTTGCTTAAATGCCATTAACACATAAGCCATATGCCATAGCAATCCTTTTTGTGATAATGGTTCACACACATTTTTTTGTTTACAGTTATGCCCTCTAACTTCTTTCTTGTTCAATAATTTCTTGTTCACATTAGATTATGTGATTATTTAAAAAATGCAATTCATTTTTCAAATTTACACATATGTAATTTTTAATACAAACACCATTTTTATCTCATTATATTTATGTTTTGCCCTCATCTTAATAAGTTGTGTTTATGGTTGGTTTTTACTTTGTTATAATTTTATTTATTCGGTTGGTGCAAAAACAATATCGTTTCCTCACATGAAAATGAAAGTGGTAGTAGGTAGGCAAGCTCGAACTCGTGACGCACAGGCAGAAAAGAAAGTGAAAGAAAATCTGACGTCTTACCGCTACTCCATGACGTGACCGGAAATTCAGAACGTTAAAATCAAGCAAAGTCAATCCAACTGATACAATGACTTCCAAAAATGGCTCGCAAAAATCGACCCCTCCTTGTAGAAAACTGACCAGTTGAGGGTGAAGGAATTAATGTTTTTTGCCAATTTTTCGATATTTGTCGTCCGAGATTTCGAGCTTCAAAGTGATAATGATCTCGTGAAATTTTTAAGTACACATACAAACATACATACATACATACATTTAAACAGACAGGTTATTTATATTATAGATTTCTGAATGAAATCATTGATATATATATATATATATATATATATATATATATATATATATATATATATATTTGTTTTTTACACAGTGATCACCACTTGTCAAGGCCCGGAAGCCACTCAGAGATAAGGGTTATTGCAAGTACATTACGTTAGTGTAGAGTTTTGATGAAGTGTTTACTTAAGGGGGTGGTTCATTAGGAATTTGTTAACGTTGGACTTGAACACATCCAAGTTGTAGTCCTGTGGGAAGCAGGTAGACGGAACAGAGTTCCACAGGCGTGCAGTTCTAAGAAAGAAGCTTTGTTCATGGAATCCGCGTTTTGATTTAGGCACAGATATAGAGTGGGGAAATTTTTCACAGTGGATTCAGCTAGACGGGTGTTTTTCGTGAAAGATTGGCGAGGGGGGACCAGAGATTGGAGATCAGACGAGCACCTGCCATGGAAATAACGATAAAACAAGGACAGGTTCGCAACGTCTCTTCTGTGGGAGAGAGGTTGCAGAGTAGAGAAAAGGGCATCCCCCACTAAGCCACAAAGTCTATTTTGTACTCTGTCAAGGCAGGATAGGCTGTTTTTAGCAGCTCCTGCCCAGATATGTATATATATATATTAGTAGTAATCCACTTTTTAGAAGCACGGAGAAAACGGAATTCAAATTTTCAGCTTATAAAGCCTTCATCAGGAATTTTCTTTTTAAACAGAACAGTTTATTTTTTTTTCTTAGGTGCCATGATGTCGTTTGGCAGAGTTTTATTGGTTGAAGGTAGAGATTGTGTATTGTCAGTCAAGTAGAAAGTGCTGTCCATGTGCAAATGGGTAGTTTATTAGTAATCCACTTTTTAGAAGCACGGAGAAAACGGAATTCAAAATATGAGGTTAGAAAGAACGACCACGTGCGTATCTGTATTTTTTTAAATAAACAAATTTATTTATTTAAAGTTTCAAATTTTCGGCTTATAAAGCCTTCATCAGGAATTTTCTTTTTAAACAATGTCATTCGGCAGAGTTTGTTGGTTGAAGGTAGAGATTGTGTATTGTCAATCCAGTGGAAAAAAAATACATTATATTGTTTAAAAAGAAAATTCCTGGTGAAGGCTTTATTAGCCGAAAATTTGAAACTTTAAATAAATAAATTCTGTTTATTTTAAAAAAATACAGATACGCACGTGATCGTTCTTTCTAACCTCATATTTTGAATTCCGTTTTCTCGGTGCTTCTAAAAAGTGGATTACTACTAATATATATATATCGTTCTTTCTAACCTCATATTATATATATATATATATATATATATATATATATATATATATATATATATATATATATATATACTTAATTTACCCACATAAAATTAATATACGAAAGTATAGATTTATGCGTAAACGTTAAGTATTTACTTCAAAAGTGCTCAATACGTAGGTAGAGCTAGTTAGTAAGTTATAAAATGTATATGACGATTAAGCTACACTAAATATTCGGCGTTTCATCCACTCTACACCTTTTTAACATTGCCCTAGAGGCATACACTGATATATCCTCGGAAGGAATCAACATCATTAAAAAATGTAGAAAATCAGTTCTAATAAATAACAATAACCAATGGATAAAAACTAAAATGAAAAATTCGTTTGATTTGGCGATGGGTGCCAGGGACTCTGCAGAGGCATCAGATCTTGTGGGATTATTCATTCTATATACCCTCACAAGCATATTTGATACTACGGATATCGGCCTATATAGAGATGACGGACAAGCTATAATAAAAAAAACTCGAACAAAGTCAAGGGAGATAACTTTAAGAAAACCATACACAAGGAAATGAAAAAATTAGGCCTAAAAGCAGGCGTATCAGCTAACATAAAAATAACAAACTTCCTGGACGTCATGTTAAATTTAGATAAAAATACATATGAACCCTACTTAAAAGATAACGTTACTCCAATATATGTAAACCTCAAGTCCAATCACCCACCATCAATTATAAAACACATTCCTAACTCGATCATCTCAGTAATAACTCAAGCGATGAAAATGCATTTAACAGGTCAACCAATATCTATGAAACAGCCCTAAAAAATAGTGGATACAAAAATATCGATATCAAATATAAGCAACAAAACACCAATGACTAAAATAAAATTAAAAATAGAAGAAAAAGAACTATAATTTGGTATATGGCCCCATACAATCAAATGTTAAAAACAAAACTTGGCAAGAAATTTCTAGATCTTATTGAAAACACTTTCCCGCAACCAACCCCTTACAAAAAATCTTCAATAAAAATACCTTGAAGTTATCCTACAGTTGTTGCGAAAATTTACAGATGATAATTAAAGCACATAATAACAAAATATTAAATAAAAACAATGTAAACAACAAGAAAATAAACAATAAAAAAGTAGACACCATGACAAAAATAAAACTAACACTAGCAGAAATAATAATAATAATAATAATAATAATAATAATAATAATAATAATAATAATAATAATAATAATAATAATAATAATAATAATAAACCAACCCCGGACAACAACAACCATACTAGAAATAAAAATACTAATAACGAACAAGATAAATGCAACTGTAGACACCGCACACTTTTACCACTTCAAAATAAATGTCTAACCAAAAGCGTAGTTTACCAGGCCACAATATTTGCGAAAGAAAACCCGAATAACAAGAAATATTATGTAGGTATGATTAAGGAAATGATTTCAAACCCCAATACTATAACCACAAATGTACATTCAACAATAAAAACACCGTATGAAAACAACACTAGCGAATAAATACTGGAAACTCGAGGAAAGCGGACATCCGCCGGTAGTCGAATGGAAAATAATAAGACAAGCTACCACATGTAGGGACCTAGACGACCCATGTAGATTATGCCTTCATGAAAAATTTGCTATCCTGTACTTTAAAGAACCCCAACATCTATTAAACTGTAGAAGAGAAATAGCAAACAACTGTGTTCACAAGATGAAATTTACTCTAGGATAGCGATACAAAATTGTTTTAAAACTAACAAAAAAAATAGAAATAAACAAATAAATAAATTAAATAAACATGAATATACATAAACGACCACACATATATGTATGTATACATATGTATATATATGTGCATATATATGTGTGTACACATATATATTTATATATAAACTAACATTAAAAAAAACACTAACCTAGATTTAAAACAGATCAATAAGCTAAATATTCAGGCTAAATAGAGCACACACAAAAGAACAGGTCAACCCGAGGTCAAATAGGCCTTTGTCCGATAAATGCATTCTCATTGGCTGATAGGAAGGGCGCGGTGGATACTAGAAAGCTGATTGGCTTACTAAAATTTCAATAGAAGATGAGCATATAAAAACGACAAACAACCACAGAATTCGCGCATAAGCCTGAAGAATCCTAGAGTGGATGAAACGCGGAATATTCAGTGTAGCTTAATCGCCATATACATTTTATAACTTACTATATATATATATATATATATATATATATATATATATATATATATATATATATATATAGCCATGTAATATATCATTTTGAAGTGCGTTTTTAGCTCTATCAAATTCTGTTATTTGTTACCGTTGTCAATCTCTTCATTCATTCTTTTGCAGACTTTTCAACAGCATGGACAAAATTCAGATCTGCACAATTTTCTTGTTCCAGTCGAACTAGGCCAAAAAGCTGCCGAGACAACTCGTGATATTAATGATGCATTTGGCCCAGGAACCACTAACGAATGTGTGGCACTACAGTGGTTCAATAAATTTCGCAATAGTGACGAGAGCCTCAAAGATGAAGACAGTTAAGGCCGGGCGACTGTATTTGATAACGAACACTTGTAAGCCTTAATTGAAGTCGATCCTCACAAAACCACACGAGAAGTTGCTGTTGAACTCGAGGTCGACCACTCAACAGTTGTTCACCATTTAAAGCAAATAGGGAAGGCAAAACAGTTGGATAAATGGGTGTTGCATAAATTGAATGATAATCAAAAAAATCGTCGTCTTGAGGTGTCTTCTACGCGCCTTCTGCACAACAAAAACGACCTATTTCTCGAGCGGATGGTGATTTGTGATGAGAAATGAATCCTCTACAACAACTGGCGACATTCGACACAGTAGTTGGATGCTGGAGAAGCTCCACAACACTTCCTGAAGCCGAAATTGCACCAAAAACGGTTATAGTGATTGTTTGGTGATCTGCGGCTGGTCTCCTTCCTTACAGCTTCTTGAATCCAGGCAAAACAATTACGGCGGAAAATTACTGCTGACAAATTGATGAAAATGCACCAAAAGCTCCAATATATGTGCCCGAGATTTGTCAATATGAAGGAACCAATTCTCCTCCATGACAACGCTCGCCCGTATGTTTCTCAACTGACCCAGCAGAAGCTGAATGAATTGGGCTACTCTTCCTCACTGATTATTACTTTTTCAAGCATCTCGACAATTTCCCACGCAGAAAATGCTTCAAAAGCTTTCAATGATTTCATTGCTTCCAGAACTCCGGATTTCTATGCTAATGGGATAAATAAGCTTGTTTCTTGTTGGTAAAAATGTGTCGATTCTAATAGTTCTTATTTCGATTAATAAAGTTTATTATGAAAGGAGTTATGATCTTTTGAAGTTGAACGTCAAAAAACAACATTATTTTTGCATCAACCTAATAATATTTAATTCTGGTTGGTTTTTAATTTGTCATGTGTTTTTTTTTTCAATTCTTAAATTTTAGTAAAAATTCAAATTTTTTCATAAAATAGTGCAGTAATGTTATTCATTTTAGAAGGGAATTTGATATTATAAGCAACATATTCAGAATCACTAATAATATTCCAATTACTTTCATTTTTCACAATGCAAGTAATATTTATTAACATCGCAGTCAGTTTTGTTTTGAAATTGCTGACGGCCATCATTGAAATGTAGTGTAATGATTATTTGATTGAGAATATTGCCAATTAAGAACAGTCTGTAAATGACAATCAGCTTGGTGTCAGCAGTTTCACTGACCATTTCCCAGTCTCTGGCAATACTTCACATGTTTTTTATACATTTTTTGGTTCGATTCTTTTCAAAACCGAGTAATTCTGAAGCATTGTTATGAATAAACATTCTTAAAAATTCAATAGCATCTTGTTGTCCTCTACCATTAAATATTCAACCCATCATTTCTATTAAACCAACCCTAAAATCCTTATCAGTTGTTGAATTAGCAATTTTTTCGTTTGATCTGTTTTAATGATGTTAGTGAAATAAGGAAACTTCTGATAAATAGTTTGAATCATACAATTAACAAAATAATAATTTCTTTTTAATTAATTTTACATCTAATTGAATACTATCATTATTGTCACTTCTTTTAAGACGTTATTTGAGAGGGGGTATTTTTATTTAGTAGCAATTCACTATAAATATCAATTTACTTTTAGCGCTTTTTTTAAATTTCTTTTTTTATTAAATAACAAACTAGGTTGCATTATACAGCATATATCAAATGATGATAAACCAGGTTTATTTCTTTTAATTTTTAATTTATTACATTTTAAGTTTTAATTTATTACATTTATTTGATTTTACTACAATAATAATTTATAAAAATCTAAATCAATCAAATAAACATCACACAATTTTCTTGCAAGTGACTGACAATGCATAAATAACAAATATATACATATATATATATATATATATATATATATATATAGTAGAAATGGTAATTAGTAAAAACCTGAAGAAAGTGCTCAATACTGATGTAGAGCAAATATGGTTTTATTTTTATTACCGTTTTTTTTCTGTTCAGTTACATTTTTGTTTCAGCTACGCGACCGTTTTTTGGCCGTTATGTAGCCTCCTCAGACTTTACAGAAAAGTTCGTTTATTCCTTCATTCCACCATAAACGAACTTTTCTGTCAAGTCTGAGGAGGCTACATAACGGCCAAAAAACGGTCGCGTAGCTGAAACAAAAATGTAACTGAACAGAAAAAAACGGCAATAAAAAATAAAACGTATATATATATATATATATATATATATATATATATATATATATATATATGGTAAAACTGGTAATTAGTAAAAACCTGAAGAGAGTGCTCAATACTATTGCAGAGCAATTCTCAGGGCTGTTGGATTGTAAACATGGTCCAACATCCGAAACATATGTAACTAAACAGATAAAACGGTAATAAAAAATAAAACATATATATCTATATATCTATAAAAGTGAACGTGTCTGTCTGTCTGTCTATCTATCTGTGTGTCTGTGTGTCTGTCTGTCTGTGTACATTTCCCTACGCAATAACTCTGTCAATTTGTAGTCTATAGACTCGAAATTTGACATACCGAGCACTGAGATTTGGGAAAATCGATGTGACGGGTGTCAGCCAGAAATTTGGCTGTTAAGGGGTCAAATTTCAACGATTTGACCTTTAAGAACTCTACCAAACTCCTCCGATAATTTTGGGTCTAGACACTTGAAATTTTAGATATAGGTTCCTTGAACCTGGATCTAACTTAATAAAGTGATTTGAGCCCGAAACTATAAATTTTAAGGGGTCATAATAGGGGTCAAATTAAAAAAAATTGACTACTTGTTCTTTTTTGCTCAACATACACTTCCAAATACTCGGGCAACGCCGGGCACCCATGCTAGTATATATATATATATATATATATATATATATATATATATATATATATATATATATATATATACGAGCATCTTATAATTAAAATTCTGTGTTTTAAGTTTTTTAATTCCAACTTTTAAAGAGTTCCTACCTAAAATAAAAATCCATTATTCATTGAACTTTTGAATAGTCAAGTCGCTGCCTGATGATATCTGTTGTTTGATTGAAACAAGTGGCTATTTGTAGCAGCGAGATGTGAGCTTGTTTATATAACAATATATATATATATATATATATATATATATATATATATATATATATATATATATATATATATATATATAAGCATAAAATAAATAAATAACAATTCTCATTGCAGTTTCAAGAGAAGCTGTAACTAAAGTTTATTAGCTTTAAGATTTTAGGTCGTTTTCTTTTTTTTTACTTATCTTATTAGATGATGTTTGTCTTAATTTTTTTCAACAATTACCCAAACTTTCTTACAATTGTTGATGATTAAATCCTAATTGCAAATGGTTAATTTACTCTAGCTGCAGAACACATCAAATCCTAAGTCAACTATGATTCCAACAACGGAAAAATTATTGAGTCTTATGCCGAGTAAGACTATAACTCAATGACAAAAGTTATAATTTATCTGTTAGTGAAGGACTTTTCCACACCACTTTGGCCACTAATAAATATTAGCACTTGTAGGCTGTCATCACAATTGCAATTAAGAAATGGTGGTTCCATATTTCAATGGAAATTTCTTTGTTCAACATAGAATCTTAAATCTAATAAACTTTAATTACAGCTGATCTTGGATCTGTACTGAGAATTGCTATTTACTTATTTACCAAATATTTCTTATAATTGTTGATGATTAAATACCAATTGCAAATGGTTAATTATGCTTATTTCATCAATGATAAGCATCTTGAATAACTTAGCATAGATCTTTTTTTCCTTAAGCTTAGTTTTAGATAATTCTTCACACTTTGATGTAGAACCGTGCTGTACTGTTAGTGGAAAAACTCTGTGCCAAATGGATCCTTTCAACAGGAAAGCACTTACACCTGTTGAGACACAGATCATAACTGTTGAACTATTTACATGAATAATTTATCTGCTAGTGAAGAACTTTTCCACACCATTTTGACCACTAATAAATTTTAGCACTTGTGGGCTATCACAATTGCATATAGGAATTAGTTTTTCCATATTTCAATGGGAATTTCTTTGCTCAGTTTTAGCAATAATTTTTATTATAAACAGCTTTTTTTAATTTGGTTGGGTTTTTGCTCCTTTTCAAAAACTTGTATTACTTGAGGCATGTTCAAATCCACTTGATCAAATTCGAATTTTTTTATTCACATTAACTTGAGCATCACAATCATTTTCATCATCTTTATCCTGGCAATTGTTAGGATTTTCAATACTTTTGCTTTTGGTATTTTCAATTGCTTCATTCATTTTCTAGCCTTGATATAATTCATCGTTTCAGACAAGAGAAAGGCATTTTTCTTAAATGATTCAGCGTAAGAATTACATCAAGCAAATCAATTTCTTCTTGACGCCAAGGTTTGAACAATATTAATAGATTGTAATGCGCTCTTTTGTCTCTGAAGTCAATCTTACATTTACAGTCTTAACAACGTCTTTCTTTTATGTTACAGAAATACCCAAAATTAAATTTAGGTTTTATTTCATCACTTTTATTTTCAAATATTTTATTCTCTCATCATTTTACACAACATAATACAAATTTTTGTTTTTCATCGAATTAGGAACTATGTTTTAACCAAGTCTGTACAATCGGATGGCAAATTATCTCATTCTTTTTGTGGCAAAAATCTGTGGTTCTATATTAAGGCATGTCCACACCATCTCACAAGACAGTCTCAGATGCTCTAAATAATTGATGTCTCAAAAATTTATCAGTTACTTCATAAGCCCCTGAATCTCTTTTGGCCAGAAATGAAAGACTGGTATTTTTATATTTACCATACAGAGACATAGACTGGTCCAATGTCTCATTTTTTTCGTATTTCGTTTGATAGTTGGTAATATAATAATTCAACACCACTAAACTCTCTGAGATGTGCTGTATATTTATATTAGATTTTCACATCATCAAAAGTATAAGATTTTACAAGATTTTTATTCAAGTTGTATAATTTTTTGTTGCGTTTATATGTTTGAACAACTTTATTCACACTATTAAATTTGAATTGTACAATTGTATAAAATCTATTATTGATATATTTTTGTAAAACAAGATCAACTACATGTATGACGTTGCAATTTAATAATCAAATATGCCAAATTTGGAGACTGAAATTGAGATGGAAGTTGGCAAGTAATTGCTGTTTCAATAGATTTTTTTCTGATAATGAATCTCGATTAAAACTGGGGCATTTTCACTACATAACTTCAGACATAAATGGTGTTATTTTTCTAAATGCGAAATATAATGATTCACTGTAGTCTGTGGACCATTGTCATTAAGTATGACAATTGTTTGTCATCTTTTTGTAATCTGTCTTTAGATTCAAAAACAGTAATTTTTGACATTTTGGCAGTTTTCATAACTGCAGAATGCCAGCTTCGATGACTTTAATCCGGATTTGTCAACACAAAACATTAAATACTGAATATTAGTGTTGGGACGATTAATCAGAATCAAAATCGGGAATCAGAAAAATCAGAAGATGTGGAGGTATAAGAATCGAAAAAATTGATGCCTAGTTTCCAATGCCAAAACGATTCTTTAAATTGTCTTTTTTTATTTGATTTTGTTTAATATAAAATCCTCCATTGCTTGTAATAATGATAAAATAATAAATGTTTATTGATTTTAAATTACCATTAAAGCTAAAATCGATAGATCATCCTCCACATTGACGTTTAGGAAAATATCGGCATATTAAACATGTATTTTTACGAAAATCGAGGAAAATAACAATCTTATAGTTAAATAATTAGAGATTTATAAAGAATCGGAATAGGTAATTGTATCGGAATCAGGAATTCAGCACGGAATCAGTAATTGCATTGGAATCGGGAAAAACATTGGAATCGTCCCATTATTACTGAATACATTTTCTTAATCTAAGCTCACAATGATTTAATTGATTACTTATGAAAACATATGACTTCAGTTTGTCATCTAGGTGTTCGTTTGAAAACATTCCAAATTTACCTTTGGTATACAAAATAGGAAACAGTAATCCCAGTTGTGGATCATTATTTTCCATCAATTCTTTTTTGTCTGTAAACTAAATCTTTTCAGGTGGCAATAATGGCTGCATATCTTGAAAAGTATGATGAGCTTTAGTTTTGTTTCAAAGTTTCAGGTGATGATATTCTGTAAATTAGCATTTCTATTAAGACCAATATCACTATATAGTAGAACCCCGGGATACGGCATTAAAAAGTATTAACAAAATACAGTACAGTGTACAATACACATACATATATAATCAAATAACATTATGAATAACACACCATAAAGTGGGGCAAATACCGTAACCAGGGGTCGGAAAAACATTGTATTTCACATCGTAACCTGAAAAAAAACATATTTTAGGACCAACGTATCTCAGGGTTCTACTGTACAAAATATTATTTGCTTTTAGCCATTTAAGTGCTTTTAATACTTTGTTGGTGTCTACTAATGAGCGCCAAATTACATTTGGTTTTTTTGTTTGCTTTTTGCTTTGCAATATATGGAATAAGATTTTCATCTTTACATTTTCATTTGACGTTCATGACATAGTTAATAGTATTTTCCGCTTGTTGTTCTTTGAATAGCTGAAACCAACAAACTCTCTAGTCTTTTGAATCTATATGGCATCAATTTGATTATGTTCATGAAACATTTGTCTCTTTGAATCACTAGCCTTTCATAAGAATTCAAATTACCTATTTCATGTGAAATTTTTGTCACTCAAAGCCCATTAACTGATACACAATCAGGTACTCTTTTATTTTTGAGATCAAGTCGACAAGATTTCCAAATACTGTAAGGAAAACTATAGTTCAAATATAAGGACCATGATAAATGATATGCTGAACAGAATGCACCAAAACAATCCAACACAAGGAAAGTGGTGTATTTTCGTGACTGACATCACCATATGGGAAGATGCAAGGTCACTATCTACTGGTGTTTTGCTAGAAGCAAAAGGAAATGTCATTGAGGATATATGTTGGTCACATCCAGTTGTAATACATAACACATAAATTTAGCCAAGTTGGATGCGGTGCTGGTGGTGGAATAAACTGCAATGCTGGAGGAGATATAATAACAAAAAAAAGTCAGTGGGGACAGGACGCATATCACTTAGTTAATTAAAACCAATTTCTACCAAAACTGGATTCGAGTTCTGGAAAAGTCGAACCCCACATCTTATACTCAAGTGGAGGAAACATGTGCTGCTTTCTGTACAACAAGACAAAGAACTCATTTAGACACACCATCTGCAGAAAACCATACGTTCCACCGCAATCTATAAAGTATCAAGTTTAAACTCAAGTACACAAGTGCGAGTTGTTTGGGATGAGGGTGATACAAACCGTCATCTCAGGATAAACGGACTCTGTTACAATTCAAGAAAGTGTGTTCAAATGTTTTTTCTATGGCATTGTTACATGAGGTATAATCCGGCATATCTGCTCTGAGCATTGCATTATGAATTAGCTGCCAGGTCAGTGAAAGAATTGTTGACAAACCTCAAAATAAGGCACCTACTATCATTAAGAATGAATCTCATCTTTCAATCAAATGAGTCGCCGTTTGACTACATAACTTTATATACATGCATCCTCTAAATGTTAAAAAAAATCTAATGTGACTATTTTACTCAGTGTTGCCGAGAATATATATTTCAAAATTCATTCATAATTACCCGTTTATTAGTTTAGAAGATTATCCTGTACATAGAAATATATAGATATATATGCACATAGGTTTTATGCATAGAAAGATATATAACATCAACTTTAAATATTACATGTGAGATATGTTGACAAATCAGAGCCAGTTTAGACCGAAATATTACACTCAAGTATAGTAGCCATTCTTGTATTTGTTTTCATAGAATAATTAAAATGATGGCAAAAACAAAACAAATGTGTGTTTTATTGGAGAGAAATGCATTTGAAGTGACAATGTGCATATGTATGTTATTTTTTTTAATTCTTGTGAAAATCGCTTGAGCCAAACCATGAAGCCACTTAATATAATGAGCTAAAGAAAATATCACTTCAAGGTTAAATGTTATATTGATAGATTGCGTCCCAGAAAACAGCAATTCCTTCCCCTTTGTAAGAAATGTCGTTCAGAGAATGTGAGAACTAAAGGACAAAATAAGGGAAGCTTTTCCAGACAAGACATGAATCCACTTGATGTAAGAAGTTAAAAAACTTCTCCAGGATCAAATACTACCTGTCCATGAGTGTTTGATAGATAGCTCTTTCCCCATTTGTCAAAAACATCTCTCATAGAATGTGAGGACTAAAAGACAAAATAAAGGGCAGGAGAGTTACAAGGCTGCCAAAAGTTAATCCAAGTTCCACTCACTATTTTCTTAAAAACAGACGAACAGGACAAGAGAGATTCTTGGAAATGTTATTATGGAAAATTGTTGAATACTAAGATTTTATGAAACAAGGAAAATCTAAAAGTTGCAGACAAAGTGTCTGATCCAGCTATTAGAATTGAGAAAGAAATTGTATGAGAAGCTGTAAGATGAAGAAAGGTGATGCTGCAGGGCCCCTGTGTGCTGTAGCAGAAATGTTTAAGCTATGGGTGAAACAGGCAATGAGATAATCACAGGTTTGTGGGCATCTATGAATAAAAATAATAAAACTCCCAACCGGATGTTGACTTGTCGGCTGTTACATGCATAGTGTACAAAATCGTCTCTGCGCATCAGCTGTTGGCATGTTGCTGTTATTGATGATGTCGATGATGCTGATCGAATTTGAGTTAAGCAAGGCGTAATGTACTCATATCGTTGTTGTTGTTGTTGTTGTTGTTGTTGTTGTTGTTGTTGTTGTTGCTGCTGCTGCTGCTGCTGCTGTTGCTGTAGAAGAAAGAGTAAAAGAAGTTGCTTGCTTTTTGGTTTTTGAAGTTGATAGTGCAACTTTTTGTTGATGAAAAATTAATTAAGACATGGCCGTTTTTATTGGTGCAAAAGTACAACCTGTATCCTCGAATGAAAAATAGTGACTCAGCAGTGAAAACAAAGGGGTTCATTCAGAGTTCATTAAATGTAGCAGGTTGAAACTACAGCTTGGTGGCCTGAAAATAATGCGATGAAAACTTGTGTAAACGCGATAAATGTTGTTTTATCTCGTTGTAATAGGAGGCATTACTCACAAGAGTGGTTGCACTTCTATTTGGGGAAGGAAAAGTAAAACAACTTTGTAGACGGGTTCTTTATATACACGTGCTATTAATTTACGTATGAGGGGAATAGTTGCGATTAAAGAGACAAATCAAAGTCAGTCGAGTAGTTGAGAGAGCACAGATGTTGAGAGTTGATGTCACGAATTATGGTTAAGAAGAGTTGATATTAATTAGTGAGGAGTTTAAGTTTGTTTTACAATCCACAGAGATTCGAAAAAGTGGTCAAAAAATCAAATATATAACAAATAAATTTTATCAAAGGCAAGATAAGTTAATTTTCTAACAAACTGGGTAAGTTTTTAGTGTTTTTACTTAATGTAAAATGTTTATTCGGCTCAAAAAACAAGCAATGTTTACCGTCACACGACCAAAAGAAAAAATGGCTGTGTAACAGATACGTTGCGTTGCGGTCATTTTTTCTCAGGGTCGCGTAATGGTTGACATTGCTTGGGTTTTTTTTTTTGTTTTGTTTTGTTTTGTTTTGTTTTGTTTTTTTGTTTTTTTGAGCCGAATAAACATCTTAAGTAAAAAACACTAAAATCTACCCAGCTAGGTTTCTACCTAGCTGGGTAGATTTTAGTATTTTCTAATGTTTAGTAACTTACCTTGCCTTTGGTAACATTTATTTATTATATATTTGATTTTTTGTTTGTTTGTTTTTTTACTATTTTTGTTTTAATCTCTGTGGATTGTAAAACAAACCTAGGAGTTTTAGCATTTTTTTTAGTTTCATTTACACTTGTTTTATCTTGCTATTTTTTTTTTTTTTTAATATTTAGTATTACGTTTGTAATGTTTAAAAGAACACATTTGAAATGTGTCCATAACTTTGAAATAATGGCTAAAAATGGTGTCGTCATACAAAGAGAAGTTAGAGAAATAAGAGTGATTATTTCAGCATAATATACACATTTCAACCATGTTCCTCTTAAGATTACAAGCGACAAGCGTTATACTAAATATATTTAAACTCAAAATGGTTTTTGGTTTCTAATATTTAACACAAAAAAGATAAAACCATATTTATCGTCTGTACACAATGCTTTATCACATTATGGTTAGGCCACTACAGTACACTGCATTTTATCTGTCGCAATTATTTAAAAACATTTTTTTTTTTTTACAAATGTTTTTTTTTTCTTGAATTGAAGGTTTCTTTTTTTTTTTTCTTGTATCTATATTTGAAAACAGGGTACTTGTACAGTTTAATCAAGACATTAAAAAAAAGAATATATCGAGAAAAAAAAAGGGTTATATTGTACGTATCCGTTTTGAACTGAAGATCTCCGGAAAAAAAATTCACTTAATTTGATCGAGTATATTTTTTTTTTTTTTTTTGCAGCATAAAAACACGTTTTTATGAGAGCGCGTTGAAGGCAAACATCTTGGATATTTTGTAAATTTTTGTTTGAATTTTAGAAACACCACGGGGAGATAACTCGTTAAAGCACCGACACTTTCTCCCCATCTTTAATACTAGCTTTTCGTCCTAAAAATCGAACCTTTTGCTCGGTATCATAACATCATAATTTAAACTTTTTTCGATATTTTCATTTTTTTTAATGTCTTGATTAAACTGTACAAGTACCGAAAACAGTAACATATTTCGTTTACTTTTCATTTATTTTTTAATATTTAACTCTGGGCTTATAAAAAAAAAAACGCATTTTATTATTTGAACACATAAATTTATCAAACAAGGGAGGCAAATCAGTTCATATAACGTGTAATGTAAGGGAAGTAAATCTATGTGACTTGTGAGTGTAAGGGAGACAATTCGCCCATAACTAGTTGATTTAGGTGCTGTTTGAGACATACACCTCAAAACTCAATTTACTGCTCGCAGACACATGGTTAAAATTTAATAGACGAAATGAATATGATAAAAACAAAGCTAAAAAATAAGGGTAAACATAATAATCATAAGGTTTAATGAAAAATACATGTCCAAAATATAATACGACAGTATTTATTTGCTTCCCCACGAAAGCAAAGTGTGACACAAGGTCGTTTTTAATGTGGAGGAGAACCAGCTCCCCAAAAAGGGGCACTAAAGTGGAAGTAGGCAAAAAATAAAAATTGCCTTAGTATAGAAGGGTTTACTCCTCCATTGACTGAGGACAAATTAATTTTAGTGGCCAGTTGATTTTATTTTTATTTATTTTATTTATTTTTTTTTCTCACATGAGAATTGATAATTTGTATTATTTGTATTATTCGAACTATTGTTCTCATTTTGGATGTTTCGGCCGATATAACCTCCGATCTTCTTCAGGAATATCTTGTCGAATTCGGCAATTGTCCAGTCAAGTTCGGAAATCTGCACGGAATTTCAAATAGAAACCCTTTATTTAATCCACAGAGGTAGCTTGTTCGGGTTCTATCACCATGACAGAGTAGTAGTTTTAAATAATGTATAATTGTATTCTTAGTATCGCTCAAACTGAAGATTGAACCTTTTATTTCTAGAAGACTGTCAATTAGAAGTGAATATAATTATCACTTTTATCCATTGCGCCACAGGTCTATATATGTTTCAATAAAAAGGAACAAGAATCTTTCGCTATTTCCGACATCTGAGTTCATTTCAATGTTGGAGAACGAAAAATGGATTGAGAGAGACCTAACAAATGCGATCTATGGTATCTTAAAATATGCCGTAGTGGAAACGGTGGGTCGAGTGTCATTGATAATTATAGCTGTTTAGTCATCTTCTTTTTTTATGTGCCTTGCTTCATTGTCACACAAATAATTGCCTGTATTATTTAGATTATTCGAAATGCTGTTATAATCTTGAGTGTTATTCTCACGACATTTCGGCCGATGTAAACTTCAACCTTCTTTAGGTGTGTCTGGTCAAAACCGAGAATGTTTCTGTCGGAATTTGCATGGAATTTCGAATGCAATCCGTTATTTAATTCACGTGAGTAGCTTGCCCTCATTTCGTCAGTCATGACCAGGTAGAAGTCTTTAGTATTATGCTGGTGCAAAAATAATGTCGTTTTTATCAGATATATACTACAAAAACGACATTATTTTTGCACCGACCTAATAATTCACGATTGTATTCTTGGTACCGCGCTGAGAAATGTTAACGTAATGAATAAAGTACTAAACGCCACATTATGCAAGTATACAATTTCCGTGATAAAACATTGTAATTGGTTGTAATTATTTTAATTGTGTAGTTACATCGTTTTGCAATGTCATTACCCTCTGAGGCGTAGGCACATTACTATTGCGTTCATACTTCCATTCTGTTCATCTGAGAAAGACTAAAATTTTCAAATACAAAATGGTGGGGTGTTATCGGTATTTCTACTAGTGGACAGTATTCAAAGCAGATAAATTCTAGTTGTCGTATTATGGAAGATATATAATCCTGATGAATCAGTGGGCGCCAAAAAATTAAACATTTCTGGACACAATCAGTCAATGTTTAAGTGGAAAGTGAGAAGGACAATTCGCTTCCCTTCTTGGATGTTCTTGTCTAACATTCAAGAGGGGGGGGCTTTCTCGCTACAATTTATAGGAAGCCGACATTTACTGGCCTATATGTGAACTGGTTGTCGTTTGTACCAAAATCGCGTAAGGTCGGCTTAATTAATACTTTGGTACATAGAGCCCTGATGATTTGTCCACCTAACAGATTGGACGCCGAACTCGATAAGATCAGGGAAACATTCATCATTAATGGTTATCCTGTTGACCTTATTGGTGACTGTATTTTCAAAAAGGTTACGTATTTTAAATGCCCTAAAAAGCTTGGACCTTTGAAATGCCCGGTTTATTTAAAATTGGGGAAAAGAGTAACAGACTTTCCAAACAGATTCGCTAAAGTATTTATGACTGCTTTTATTGTGTCCTTGCGTTTGGTATATACTACGAGACCCGCATTTCCTTCTTTTCGCAAGGATATTTTTCCTTACATCCAAAATAGCAATATTGTATATCAATTCAAATGTCAGTGCGATGCTGGTTATGTTGGGCGAACATCCTTGCATCTTTTGACTCGTATAAACCAACATGTTCCATCGAAGATCAGACAAGGGAGGATGGGGTCTGGTAGTCTGTCTCCTTCTGCAGCCTTGGACTCTGCTATTGGCCAGCATTTGGTTGACAACCCGTGCTGTGCCGATAGATATAAAATTGAATGGTTCGAGGTGCTACATAGAGCGGACTCCAGAAACTATTTAAAGATTTTGGAGTTTGTCTCTATTGCGGTGCGGAAACCTTCTTTGTGCCGGCAGAAAGAAACATTTAATGCATTGTTTCTCTTTGGGGAACTGTAAATCTTTTCTCTCGCCCCCCTTCGTTGTGCAATTATTTTAATCGGTTTTTGTTTTTTTTTAAACGTTAATGAACTTTATTTAAGTGTCCCCGTAATTTTTGGCACATTCACTAGTTCCCCACCAGAACTCTTTACTTTCGACATAGTGTTATTATTTTTACGCTATCGATTTGCTCTCGGTGAGATGTTAGCTGAAAGAGGTCTCGAGGGACATCCGCCCATTATATTTAAAACTGTATTTAAATTCTCTACCTCTAAACATATATATATATATATATATATATGTATATATATATATATATATATATATATTAGTGTCAGAATGATTAATTGGAATTGGAATCGAGAATCAACAATCGCAACTATTGGGAGCTTCAGAATCAATATCGAAATCAGAAAAAATTTAGCCTAATTTCCAACGTCAGAACGATTAGATTTTTTTTTCTTGATAAGAAAAATTAAGCATACACAAATTTATTTGTTATTAAATTGTTCATCTCTATATAAATAAATGAACTCATTTTTTCCCCTCCGACTTTGACATTTATAGGACTGCACCTGTATACATTTGGTGCAGCCGTATCATTCACAAACTGAATCGCGACATCTGTCGTATGTTATAGGCTTATTAGCTGTCCAGTATCTTGCTGATCAGAGTTTCCTATATTCTATCTGGTGAGAGTCCACTGTAAAAATCGGTTACATTTAATGGAAGTAGTAAAGTATACTCTTTCTAACAAATTCATCCTACCACCGCCACTCACTTACACCGTTCCAGAACGTTCACAGGAGACATTTAAAACCGACCACCGGTTAGAATTTATCTAAAAACTGGTCTGGACTTACGCTAAAACGAACCACGGTTACTTTGCCATTGAATAGCATAAAACATAAACACAATTTATAAAGCATTTATTATAATAAAATTAGATTAAAACAGAACACAATCCGTTACCTGCGATTGAATTCACAATTACATTACTTCGATTTCGTTATAATCCGCATGTTTAGAGTTTTATGAAAACCTGGATTTACATTTACGTGAAACGCAGCAAACTTACTTTCACAAACACAACTTCCGTTTCGCTCTTTCCTTTCGTTCTTTTATTTTCTTTCTTTCTTTGTAAGAACATGTTTTCCTTGCCATAGTAACAACTTTTTATCGATATTGTTTCACTGTTTATGAATATTGAAATAAAATACATTACTACACATTAATAATATCTCACTTTTAATCAGTTTTATCGACTTTTTTAAACTTTCTTTACTCTTTTTACATGACAACGTTAATGTTTATGAATATTGAAATAAAATACATAACTACACATTAATAATATCTCACTTTTAATCACTTTTATCGACTTCTTAAAACTTTTCTTACTCTTTTTAAATGACAACGTTAATGTTTATGAATACTGAAATAAAATACATTACTAAACATTTATTAATAGCTTTTTTTTAATGTTTTACTGTTTATGTCTCACTTTTATCGACTTTTCCTTTTTTAATAGCATTTTCTTAAAATGAATATTAAAATACTTTCCCAACCTTTTTTTGTTTTTAGTTTTGTATGTTGAATTAAACTTCTTTTTTTTTCCATTATAATTTTTCATTACAACAATACTTATCGACCCCGGTTCTTTGCCTGACAAACGACATCTGTCGGCGGTTCTTGAAACTAAATTACACGCATTCGCTCCATGTTACTGACATGCAGAAGTGCCAATGGTGCCATACCTGTTATTGTAAATTAACACTCTTAGCTAATTCCGTAAAATGAGATTCTACTTTTTTAGGCGCATTTATTTGCACCCTCCCCATTTTAAGAATGGCTTCTTAAATAATAACGTTCTTACAGCACGAAAAAAACATTAAACTTTAATCTTAGAAATACGATTTAAAATATAGCGCGGATCATCAGTGCACTAGCACCCATTTTCTTACTAATAAATGTTTAGTCATTATTTTTCTTTTAATATTCATAAACAGTAAAAACGTCGTCATTTAAATATAAAATGCTATTAAAAAAGAAAATAACATTATTAAGATATTATTAATAAATGTGTATTAATGTATTTTATTTCAATATTCATAAACAGTGAAACAATGTCGATAAAAAGTTGTTGATTGTTTTTTTTTTGCAACCAGAAAAAGAAGTCGACAATGGGAACATTATGAACAGTCTCGGGAAGACACTTCTGGTACTTTATTCTTTTGTTTTGATTTACTCAAAACCGCACACACCTCGAAACATCCGAGTAACGCCGGGTACCCCTGCTAAAGCAAAGACTACATCCAAGTGTATCAATCATTGGGAATATTATCGACGATAGACAAGCGTCCTTTCACGGGGCTTGCTCGATATATTATTATTACTCCAAGTAATTCAATTTCTGTGCATAATAAATTTTTTAAAGCAAAAATCAGTTCAAAGTCGATTTTTTTTTAATGCATGGAAAGTGAAGATCCCTAAAAAGGCAACTCTTGATTGTTTAGTAAGTTTATCTTTATATAGTTTAAGTAGATTCCTTTTATTATTTGAAAATTCGCTTCCCCAAAAAGAGACACTCTGTATTATTTAGCAAGTTTTTCTCCACTCTTATATAAAAGTTAGTTTGTGTATGTGTGTGTGAGTTCCTTTCTCATGGCTTCCGAAACGACGAAGCTTATCTTTTGCAAATATCACACAAAGGTAATTTATATGTCTGGCAGTGTTCTTAGATATGTTTTGTACACAAATTCATTCGACAGGTATCAAAAATCGAAAACAAAACTTGAAAAAATCTGATCTTAAAAATAGTATTTTCTCTCTTATTGATAAAACAAGAATTTATAGGGGGATATTTTACGTTACACCGGTCAAATGTAATAAAATCTCAGCAAATCATTTTCGAAAATCGAAAGAATCCGATCATAAGAATAGTCTTTCTCTCTTATAGATAAAAAAAAAAGAATATTACTGGGGGATATTTTACGTTTCACCGGCCAAGGAAAATAATAAAAATAATTGAAAAATATATATTGTCATCTGGAGATATAGCTCAGCCGTAGAGTATTCGACTACAGATCGAATGATGTATCTCACCTTTTCATTTTTATTTTTTTTATTAATGAGGTCAATTTACGATCAAAGAAAAGCTACCATTAAAAATCGTCACAAACCATTTCTTTGTCTGCATATTTTAAATCTAAACATTAATCAGAAGTAACTTTTTCATGGCATCTATCATCAAGTATAAATATCAGCTGACGTGATATTGTAAACAAACACAGACGGAATGTGATGAACGACATTATTATTATTATTATTATTATTATTATTATTATTATTATTATTTTTTATTTATTTATTTTTTTTTTTTTTTGTTCTGCGAATTAGTCCACCGGGCAAATTATTCCGCGTAACGTATAATAACCAATAGAGGATTGATTCTATAATAATACATACGCAATCTGCATGAATTAAAATAACATGTTTAAGTAAGGAATAAATCTTGTTGTACCATGTTCAAAGAAGGAGTTATGTGAAAAAAAAAGTGAAGAAATAAGCTTGAATGTAAAAAAGGAAACAGCAAATGAAATGAATTTTTTATGGAAAAATGGATGCTATATTTATTATTTTAATTCAATAGCACGTAAAATTAGAAAACATCAGGATGAAGCTGTGTAATCGAAAAATGTATTTAGATTTAATCTTGGTAGGATGTATCTGATTTAAACAATGTGCGTAATGGAAGAAACGTGTTGTGGGCTGGGAGAAAAGTGTTAAGAAAATTAATTTTTAAATCCTGTAATTAAGACAGATTTACCGAGGAATTAGTAGAAGAATGTAAAGAATCATTAATAATTTGTAAAAAGAATCTGGAAGCAAAAATTTCATAATGCCCCAAATAAACGGAAAGAAATATGAATAGAAGGTTGTAGGTAATGATTAAAAAAGAAATTGTGTAAAAGCACGTGAGGCAGAAAAAATCAGGGGAGAAAAAGTTTGCTGTAAAAACATCAAATAAATTCGATCGAAATAATTAGATGCTATGTTTTATTTATTAATATTTTTTCAATAACATAAGAAATTAAGAATTAGACAAATTTATTGTAGGTAGGTTTGGCTTTAATCAAAACAAATGAATTTAAATAAAAAAAAAATTGAATCTTGGAATGGGAGATGTCGTTAGATGCCGTAAAAAACTAAACAATTAAAACTTAATTTTTGATGGGTGAAAAGACTTAAGATAAACAAATGAATTTAAAATTAGAAAATTTTGAAGATAAATAGGTAAAAATAGAAGATGCCCTGTTTTACTTAGGGATGCAACAATGAAATGTTGTAATTCGAAATCGTCAAATCGTGATGAATAGATTGAAACGCTCATTCTACAGGAAATAAAATGGAAAACAGTTCAGCATTTACGAAAAATATTTTTATTTTATTTAATATATTTTTATAATTTACGATGTTAATTTATTTTAATAACATAAAAACATTCATCGACTCTAAAGATAAAATGTCTGAAAATTTTTAATAAATTGGTAATGTATAAATATGGTTTTATTGATAACGAACGAACCAAGAATTACATAACTTACTATATATATATATATATATATATATATATATTATGTATAGTAAGTTATGAAAATATATTCATGGAAATTAAGCTATACGCTTTCTCGTTTTATCCCCATAGGGAATTGTCAGGCTAAAACTCTCTTATTCTGACGCGTCCTTATATAAAAGAAACGAAGAAGACTTCGTGTAGCTTAATTGCCATAAATATGCTTGATTTTCATAAATATGCTTTCATGATTTACTATGTAGTACTAATGAAATTAATACTTAAAATTGACACATAAAATATTATATCTCCTTATAATATTTACATGGATACAATATAAATATATGTGTGTGTGTGTGTGTGTGTGTGTGTGTGTGTGTGTGTGTGTGTGTGTGTGTGTGTGTGTGTGTATTTATACAGGGTGCTCCACTAATCAGTAGCCCCGAAAATATAGTAGAGAGGAGAAACATTTTTTATTGTTTAAATTACCTGTAATGTTATAAAAGATGCTGGAAGAGTTCCCCGTTGATATCTATGCATTTCTGGGCATGCTTAACAACGTTTGCAGATACAGCCTGCAGATCTTCTCGGATGATTCTCTTGATAGCGTTGGTAATGTTCTTCTTTAGTTGGTCTAGCTTGTGCGGATCATTAGCATAAACTTTTGTTTTAAAGTCCCTCAAAGATTAAAAAAAATCACATGATGACAAGTCCTGGGGACGTGGTTGCCATTACCCTTTGCTTATTGTTCTCTCCTTCGTAAACATGTTATGAACTCGTTTCAGTGATCTGTGAAATGTGTGACATGTGGTGCCATCTTGTTGGAAAAAGAATTGCATTTTCTGAGGTGTCAGTTGGTCGTTAACAGAAAAATTAGAGAGATCGGACTACCTTCAAGTGGGCACTTAATGTGAAAAGAAAAATGATTAGAGAAGGAGAAGAGAGATGAGGCTACTTTTGAATGTGTTACTCTGTATAACATGAAAAGTAGTCTGTTTGAAACATTGCTGGAAAATAAATATGGAAGAGTATAAGAAGGCTATAGCAATGCAGGAAACCGGATGTTAAGGTGATGTGATGTATGAACAAAAATAGAAAAACGAACGAAGGTATTGTAGGTTTTTATTTTGTTTTGTTTTTTATCTTACAATATCTTACTATATCTATTTATTTTCCGAAACAATCACATTTAAAAATCATTAAAAATGGACTTACTGTTTGGAAGTCTTTAGTATTTCGGGAATATTATCTCTTTTTCAAAACTAAAGAATCCAAAGAATGTCGTACAAAAAGAAAATATCGTAAAAACGGAACCGGGAGTGGGATAAGTTGAGTTGTCAAGCGGAAATAGGAATTATTTTTTAAGCCTACTTAGTTCGGTATTCTAATCATTGTAACATTAGATTAAGTTAATGTTAATGTCATTGTAAAATAATGTAAGAATTCGTCGTTAATTTCTCAGAAAGGCGACAATAGGAAATTATATTTTAAAACAATGCGCGACGATATTGTGTGTGTAGGTAAATGTGAGGGTGTAACTACGAAAAGTAATAATTATCTGGAATATTTTTATTTGGCTTAATATTCAGAAAAATTTTGATTCGTGTAGAGGTAGAGGCATATTGGTGAAGATGAATGTGAAATTTAAGATGAATGTGAAATCCAGAATAACAGATTTTTACGTTTTCAGCCAATGAGAATACCCGGAATATAATGGGGAGAAATCACTATTTTCGAATAGGGAAGTGTAAAGGTAGTTGTATATCTATCAGTGTATGATGCGGTTAATAAAGGTATCATGTAGCGAGCAAATGTAACTGTTTACTTTCGATTATATATATATATATATATATATATATATATATATATATATATATGTATATATATATATATATATATATATATACTAGCTGTACTCGCCCAGCCATGCGTTGGCGTGCCCGAGTCTGGTTGACGGATATAATAGATTCTTTTTTATTACAGAGAGATACGCGCACAGTCACACGCACTACGCACTGAAACACACACACAAACGCATACAGGAACACATATACGGAAGCACAACCCAAAAAAATACACACGAGAAAAAACGCACACACACACACAGAAAGAAGAAACACATACACACATGCACAAATACAAACGCAAATACACACGAAGCACACACCAAAAAAAACACACACACGCACACAAAACACACACACACACATACAAAAACATGAACATGCACACACACACACACACGGACGCACACACATGCTAACACGCAAACAAACACACCCACAGAAACGTGCACGCACACACATGCGCGAAAAAGGACACACACGCACACACAAAAAAAAACAAACATGCACACTCATACGCACGCACACACGCAAAAACAGTGTCGCACACACGCGCACACACAAACAAACCTACGCAGGCATGGAAAACACAGAAACAAACGCAAACATGCACGCCCACCTATATACGTAAAAACACAGTGTAGTGCACATGCATACAAGCAAACTTACGCAGACACGGAAAAACACACACACAAAATAAACGCAAATACGCGCACGCACACACACACGCGCACACACGTGTTATATACTATGTTATATACTTATATTCCTTATTTACTCGTATTGTTATATACTGGGTGGTATTAAGATGATGTATATTCTGTATTGTTGTTGTTGTTCGTCTTAGGAAGAATCTTAGTGTTTCATCTAGAGAGAGGGTACATTCTACTACATGAGCACCAAATTGAGTGTTTGTTACGTTGTCGTATCATAAAGGATTGAGTGTTTGATTATCTTATCAGAGTTAATGTCGTTGTGTGTGTGACATGCACTTTCAACATACCTTCTGCGTCTTGTTGGTCCATCTGGAACATCTCGTCTGGGAGGGAGTCTGGTACCTGTTTTGGGGGACGAAGATTAGTTTCAATCCAAGACAAGAAATTGGTTCTATAGTTTTTTTTATTCACCTTCCAGATCGATCGCAGAAGAATGGAAAGTGAATTTGGCCTGTGTAGTTTCTTCTTCTAGGTCTTATTTCTACCACGTCAGAGTTCATCCCCCCCTTAGCGAAGGGGAGAAGACAACGGCAAAGCCGTCCCCTCTCTTCCAAGTCCCAACCAAATCTTCCCGATTCAGCTAACCTGATCACATGACTCACACGCAATCCTATCAGCTGATCTTGAGTTCCGGTCAACGTGTCTACATTATAACTCACAGTCCTCCACCCCTCTCTCTCTCTCTCTGTCTCTCTCTCTCTTTCTTGATCCATTCTATAACACACGCACACACGCAGAAACAAACTCATACACACACATAGAAGGTCACACACACAAACGCACCCACACACACGAACGTACACACATACACACTTCGAAAATAGTAAGAAGTGGGCAGTTTAAAGGCTTTAAAATCACGCGTAAGAAGATTTTGACGCACATAAAATATCAATTTACTGTTATAATTAAATATTAGATTCAAGCATTATAGTTAACTGTGTAAAGAATAAACAAAGAAAATGGCATTGTTCAGTGCCTGGTAAGTAGAATCGAAATAGAAAAAGAAACAATGATAAATGTAATCTTTTTTTTTTCAGGGATTGTATTTTTTATGGTGAGTACTGGAAAAAATTACAAGTAAAAAAAAATTTGAACAAAAAACGGGAAAGTGAACGGCCCGTTACCAAACAAACTAAAATAAATAAAAAAAAATAAATAAATAAAAAAACAGAAAAATAGCATCGTTGACTGTTTGGTACGGAGAATCGAATAAAAAAACAATGCTAACCGCAAATGTTAATTATGTTTGTATCGGAGATGTTTTTTTAAGGGGGTTACTTTCATGGTGACAATGGATGTGTAGCTAACGGTAAGGGTATTAATACGTAAAATTACGATTATTAGCGGTTAAAATTTTGTGTAATTGGTTTAATATTTATAAAACGAATGCTTTGTATAGAGAGACGCCATGTTTTTGAAGGTCTGGCGCGTTCGTCTTTTTTTAATAAGTTGTTTTCCTGACTAATAGAACTGTTAGTCCTCAATTATGAGAAAAGCCGGAAAATTCCAAGGGGAGAAATTATAATTTTGTAATCGGTAACTAGAAAGATAATGGATAATGGATGAGTGTATGAACCAGTTACGAAAAGTGGCGGGGAAAATAGTTATAAGGTGTGGCATGTGTTGTTGCAAACCTGCTGTATTTTGGTCCAAACCGAAGCTAGCAAACAACATATCTTTAACAAAGCAAACTTTTCAAGATAGATAAAGCTTAACAGTGTTTAGATGAGCAATTAAATATAGTAAATAAAAACGGAGAATAAAATTTATATATAACTTTATTTCATCTTCAAATTAATAAGGAAAAAATAAGAGTGCCACGGTCTAAAGAGATTTTCATGTCTTATTTATTTCTTATTGATCTAATAATATAATAAAGTTATATGATATGTGACTTTTATTCCTCATTTTCTATTTAATTTATGTATATATATGTGTGTTTGTGTGTGTGTGTGTGTGTGTGTGTGTGTGTGTGTGTGTGTGTAAACAGAGGGGGAAAGGAAAGACAGAGAGAGAGAGAGAGAAAGAGAAAGAAATACCGTTTAAATGTCTCCTTTTATTCTACAGTACTCTTTATGATGACGCATGTTGGCGCTACATATTCGGTACTAATTACATTTTATATAGTGCAGCTTATACACTTACTTTTAATAGTGTTTTGAATTTAGATTATCTTTCCCATAGACTATTTGCCCCAGTCCGTTTTGTTTAATCTGTCGATAGCGAATCGTGGGAAGATGGAATACGAACTCAAACTGCCTAGACCGGGATTTGAACTCGACTCGTCGATTCTATTTGATCAATAGAGGGAAAACTTCACAGGTGAGTTACTTCCATGATATTTGGAATATTTTCCAGTCCTTTCAGGGGTTTCGGATTGTAGGCCTGGACTTGGTCTTCATTTTGATAAGCTTGATTGTCTTGGCCGATTTTCTCTTCTCCTTTACCTTTTTCCACGTTTGATGAAACGTTGCTTTCTTCAGTGTGATCGTGTTTCTGAAATCGATAAACAAATAAATGCATATAGACAGACGTTATTATTAATTAAAAGAATAGAGTCATCACATCTGATGTCTCTAAGTTAAAAAATATTCGACTTTACCCATTTTCAGATGAATTGTCCTAATTATTATTTGAATAGCTGTTCTGATCTTGAGTGTTATTTTCCCAACGTTTCGGCCGATGTAACTTCTGACCTTATTAAGGTGTATATTGTCGATCTTGGGAAGCTTTCTGCCGAATTCGGGAATCTTCCTGTCGCATTCGGAAATTTGCGCATAATTTCAAACTCAACCCTTTATTTAATCCATTAGGAATAGCATGCTCTCACTGCGTCAGCCATGACTGAGCAGAAATCCTAAGCAATTCTCAATTGTATTTTGAGTACGCGAACTTCATCATCCAAAAAAAATGTAACTTAAAACTGAATTTTACTAAGGACTTTATCCACTACGCACCGGGTTCTGGTGATTGAAGGTTCAATCCTCAGTGCGGGCGGTACTCAAAATACATATGCGAGTTAGTTAGGTTTCTCTCCAGTCAAAGATGAAGGAATGAGAGCATGCTACCCCCGTTGATTAAATAAAACGTTCCGTTCAAATTCCAATTCTTATTCCCGAATTCGATAGAAAGAGTTAAACAAGATAAACCTGAAAAAGGTCGGAAGTTACATTGACCGAGACATTGTTATAATAGCACTCCAGATGAGAACAGTAGTTCGAAGAATTCGAATAATAATAATAATCAAACCATCATCTGAAAAATTCAGAAAAGGCACCCTTCCAAAAGCAACAGTTCAGTTTTAAATAAATATACAGTAGCGTCCAAAACTAAGGGACAAAATTTTAAAACCTAATATTTGTTAGAAATAACAATTGTGAAAACTGAAATTTTGACAACTGGTAGTCGTTATCATCCATAATAACATACTAAAATTTGAATCATTTGCAAAGGATAGAAAAAGAATTATAAAAATTATTTATTTATTTTCAAAATAGGAACGTCCAAAAATAAGGGACAAAATTGATAAAAACAATGTAAACCGCCAAAAAACAATAACAAAAAATACATGTATACAGTAAATGAGCCCTTGCTCTCAATGACAGCTGCACATCTTCGACTACAAGAGCGAATCAGTTCTTGACAATCCCCGATACTAATTTTAGACCATTCTTCTTGAAGCTTCATCCACAAATTCTCCGTGTTAGTGGGATTTCTTTCCATAACTTTCCATAACTTTCACTCCTACGGTCTTCCAAAGATTTTCTATTGGATTTAAGTCAGGACCCTGCGGTGACCAATCCATAATTTCGAAATCTTGCTCGCTAAGGTAACTCATTGCCACCTTTGCCTTGTGGGAAACTTCGTTGAGCTGTGCCCTCAAGCGTTGAACTATCCGGATTTGCATCTTGAGTGTGCTGGCAATGATTCTGTTGTCATAACTTGGATCGGTAGAGAGCATGAATTGTACAGCGGCGCATTTCCCATCTCACTCGTTGAACATTGGGTCACTTTCAAACATGATAGAAGGCTCCTATCGCTCTTGGGATTTGAACACAACTGGACAACTAGTAGATGGTCTGCAAAGAAAAGAAAAGAATGATGTCTTTCCTACTTGTGAGACATCGACTTAGGTTAAAGCTGGTCGTGATGATCACATCCCTTATTCGAGACGAAGTAGGTTCATTCCACTCTCGAATTTCGCCGTGGTTCACTTGATCTGTGTTAGTTAATAGACTTTCTTATGTGTGGCGCGTTTGCTCAGTTGGCAGAGTGCTAACTCGCATGCAAGAGTCTCGGGTTTCGAATTCCGAGTCCGGGTGTATCTAATTGATGAGCCGAAATGAGGGCAAAGCTGGAGTCTTGAGCTTCCGGTTTTTTGGCTGTCATAACTCTTGTGAGCTGCGACGTGGTCTACCTGTAGAAAAAATTATATATATATATATATATATATATATATATATATATATATATATATATATATATATATATATATATATATATCCAGTACTAGGTAGGTGACTATTTTGGAATGTACTGCACAGGGACGTAGAAATTTCCAAGTTAAAATTCCACTGGAAAAGATGCATTCTTAACTTTTGTTATAAGAAAATAGAAACTGATGTAAAACCTGAGGTCTACTGTCTATTCTTTCTGCATCAACCAATTGCACTGACTTAGATTAGTAGTTGTCTCAAAACGTTTGTATGAAATCAAAAAATGATTTCCTGACTGGGTTCGAATCACTCGATTGGCAGTAATTATCCTTTCCTACACTGTAGGTTTTTAAAAAAGTGATTATTACAATTTATTAAAAAATATAATCGCCACTGTTTTACACACACACACACACACACACACACACACACACACACATATATTCCTAATGAACCGCCCCCTTAAGTAAACACTTCATCAAATCTCCACACTAACGTAATGTACTTGCAATAACCCCTATCCCTGAGTGGCTTCCGGGCCTTGATAAGTGGTGATCACTGTGTAAAAAAGAATTATATATATACATATATATATATAGTACAAATATATTGTTAGATAGTTAACACATTTACATATTTTCTTAAAATGCAATAATGTAAGGGATAAATCAAATTTCGCTTTAAATATAGACTTTTTAAAGAAAACTGTTACGCCTCATCAAATTGTGATGTCATTTTTGTAAAGATGAACTTTTCGCTTTAACGATTTTAAGCTTAAATCTTGCGTTATTTCAACAACGGCTTACCGTTGGTTTTGCGCTGATGACTACCGTTGTTTTTTCTCTTGTGTTTCAATAGCAATGAACCTACGCAAAATTCCAGTATCCGCTGCGCTGCGCACTTCCAGTCTGGTTGGTGGTCTCCTCAACCAGACTTTCTATCTTCATTAAGGCTTCACGATCATTTTCTATGGTATTACAAGCCGAAACATGGCACGTTTGGGTGGGGATATGATACTGGGATTTCTAACAGTTTTAGATGCTTTGGAATCGTACAAGTATGTTCTAAATATATTTTCTTTATATTTATATGTACATTTAGCCGTGTTTAGTCGTTATTTGATCATTCAGGTTATTTTCCGTACTTGAGGATTTTCTTTAATATCTCTGCTGTTTTTATCATTGTCATCCTTTGAATGATTTCAAGCCTTTTCTTTAATTCTATTTCTCATATTTCTTTTCATATTTTTTCGGTGCTCTCCGTAACGTTCGTGCAATTATTAGTATTACAGTATTTTGTAATGTTTATATTCTTTTCAGATCTCTGCTAAGTCTAATATATAAAAGGCTATATGTCTGTTTGTTTGTCTGTCTGTCCGTCTGTCTCCATATTTTCAAACTCTATCTCTTCCGAAACAAAAAGTCACAGAGCTACGCTAAGAGCCTCAAAAGATTGAATTTTTTTTTATGAACCATTATTTTATGGGTCTTTATCCGATTAAAATAGTTTTAAGGAGTCAAAAATGAGTCAAAATCGAAAAAGTCGTTATACATCTTGTGCATTCATCTTAGTTTATTTCTAATTTTTAATTTTTAATCAGTCCATATGCGTGTCACATTGGTACAGTGGTTACGTCAAGGGCTTTGAATGCTACAGTTTGGCTTTTGGTTTCGATTCAAGCTGATGGCACCCAAACCCCTTTTTTACTTTTGGAATGACGACTCGATAATAATAATATATACCAAATCTGAACAAATTAAAATCTCATATTTAAGCACATTTTATGACCGGGCAGAGCCGGACGCCCTCTCCCCGCTACTGCATACATGCATATATACATGCAAACATATATACATGCACACATATATACATACATATATGCATGCATATATAGATACATATATCATATGATGATAGGTACTTCTTGACAGAACTTTGCTATCTCTTAAGTTAAGTGTCGTTCAGCTGTGTGCACGTAGGTGCTTTTTTAATCCAGCTTTAATCTTATATTAAAGGACACATATGTGACATACAAACTTTCCTTCTTGTAAAGGTGATCGCCTGATAATGTTGTAAATCCTTGAATGTCGTGCCAGGCCACTTTTAGATTTGCGGATTAGAACACAAATATGACAAGTTAGCGTTGCCGGATGTGTTGTAAAGGCTTCCTAATAAGACTGTCGTTCCTGTCTTTGATCGTGTGACAAAATATATCTGCCACATACAGTGCACTTCATTTCCTGCTGTAATTTCTCTAACAATATATTTTGCCCTGCTTTCTTAAAACGCATTTTAAGACAGTAAGCTCTACACTCCGCTCTTCAAAAATCTTACAACTTTCTCTGGTTGTTTTTCTCCATAGTGGTCGATCTTTCGCTTGGGCTTCCCAGTTATGTACATCCATCTCAAGTATTTTCAAGTTGTTTTTCAGAGAATATTTAAACCCTTTTCTTGGTTTATGCTGTAATCTATTACCCCTATTTATTTCGCTATGAAACAGTTCTTTAGGAAGTCTTTTGTCCTCCATCCTAACCAAGTGTCCATCCAGCACATCTGATTTTAAATTATTTTCATTTCTATATCAGTACTATTTCAGGCGTTGGAGTCTTCCAGTTAATCTAATATATAAAAAGCTCTATATCTGTCTGCTTGTCTGTTGGTTGGTCGGTCTGTCTGTCGATATGTCTGTCTGTATGTTTCCATATTTCCAAACTCTATCTCTTCCGAAACTAAAAGTCGCAGAGCAGCGCTAGGGGTCTCAAATGATTGGATGTTTTATTAACGGTTTATTTTTCTTTAACTAGTTAAAATAGTTTTAAGGGATAAAAAATGGTTACAATTCAAAAAATCGTTAAAGATTTTGTACATTCATCTTAGTTTATTTTTAATCAGTTCATATGTGTGTCACGTTAGTACAGTGGTAACGTCACGAGCTTTGAATGCTACAGTTTTGCTTTCGGTTTCCATTCTAGCTGATGGTACCCAAATACTTTTTTTTTACTTTTGAAATCACGACTTTATAGTAATATACACATAATCTGGAAAAATTAAAATATCATATTTAAGCGTATTTTACGACCGGGCAAAGGTGGGCGCCCCAACCCCGCGAGTTCCATATATCTACTAAGGTTTTCTACCTCTTTGATCTTCACCAAGTGAACTTCTAGGATGGCGAAATCTATGATTTATTATGTTTTCCCCATTTTGTCTCCTCGTATAAATGAGTTTGTACGTTTGTAATTTCATATGACAAGTTTTATGGTTTTCATTTTCTACTTCTAGCGCCGATTTGTGTGTGTTTACCATTTGTTCGCGTGTTTGAAGTGTATTCTTTTGCATACTTCGATAATGATACGTGAATTGTATTAGATGACATAGAAAACTAAATTTAATTAGGAATTATATTAGCAGTTTCAGAGTTCATAGGGATCTCTCTCTCTCTCTCAAAACAAAGATGAACATTACGTTCCATTCTTTGAGGAATATGTTTGGAATCTTATTTTGGCAAAGTTACATAGATTTTGATCTAAAACTTCATTCAACAACAAAATACAATAAGATCGGGAAGGCATGACATGCTTGTCCGTGAAATACTTACCGAATCATGATCAATTCCAAACCATAAGAATTTTCGTATTTTTTTCGGTAGGCAAGGAAAAACAATATCAAAGAATGGAACGATTAATCTGGGATTTAGGTCTTTTGGTCTAGTGTAGCCTGTCAATTGAAAATCAAGTTTAGTTATTAATAAATTCAATTTAAAAAAAGATTTATGTGGCATGTTAGTACAAATGTAATTAAATCACTCATTTGCATAGAAACAAATATTATATATATATATATATATATATATATATATATATATATATATATATATATATATATATATATATATATATATTAATAAAATGATTTCAGTTTCCCTTTCGGTTTTGAGAGGAAACTTACCGAACGCTTCTTCTACAAATCTTTTGCAATCATAACTTACACCACTTCTTAAAACATGTTCCACGAAACTATGCATGCATTTCATTCATATCAAAAAAAAATTTTACAAAGGAGTAACCAAATATCAAGGCACGGAGGCCACTTGAGGATAAGGGTTAATTGGCGTACAGGAGTCAATGAGAAAATGTAGTAATTGTTAGTAGTGAGAATTTGGTAAATTTGATTACTTAAGGAGATGGCTCATCAAGAACTTGTTCACGTTGGACTTGAAAACAACCATATTGTAGTCAGTTGGAAAGCAGGATAACGGAACAGATCCCATAGGCGGGCAGTTCTAAGAAAGAAGCTTTGTTCATGGAATCTATATTTAGGTTTAGGCACGGATAAAGAGTAGGAGGTTTCAGCCAGACGTGTGTTTTTCGTGAAAGTCAGGTCAGAGAGGGGGCCATAGATTGGAGCTCGGACGAGAACTTGCCATGAAAATAACGATAAATCAGAGACAGGCTCGCAATGTTTCTTCTATGGGAAAGAGTTTTCAGGGAAGAGAAAAGGACATCCCCCACTAGGCTACGAAGTCTATTTTGAACTCCGTTAAGACAGGATAAGTTCTTTTAGGAGCTCCAGCCTAGATGTGGCAACAGTGTTCCATCCTTGGACTACTTGGCTCTTGTACATTACTTACGAGTATATGCCTCTCCCAATTACGTATTTCCATACAAAATATAGTAAACGGTTTCAGCCTCTATATATTAAGTTTTCTCACTAACCGAGTTACAATATTAACAGACATACTAACTTTTTACACTTTTACACACTTGTTATTTTAATCAGCTAACTAATTGTACCACCGCAAATAAAGAACATAAATAATAGGCGCTCGTTCATTCTAAATAAATTCTACCTTGAACTATAATTGTATTCACAGTAAGTAAATTACATAAACAAATCCCGTTGAAATATATAGAACTTGAATATTGTTGTAAAGACTCACCCTACACTAGATATGAACTCTTCCGAACTGTATATCGAGAGGTACTTATTCTCGGCCATTCCAGTGGCCTTTTAGCTGTCGTGCTGAGTAAGCCTTGAAGGTCCATTCTCCTAGGTTTTGCTTACTGACTTTTGGGAGGAGACAGTTTATCGATTGTTGTCTGAGACTCCCTTATCTGGGAATGTCGACATGGTTATTCGGACTTATTATTTTATGAATGCTACTCCTTTATTGGCGATGGTCTTTTCAGCCCACTTTCCGACCTTGTCACATTCCCTCACGGAGGAAGAGAAGTAAATACCGCGTATGCGTACTTTGTAGCACGTTAGTCGGGGTTCCAACCTCGACAATCATCCGGAAAAAAGTCATTTCAGTGGCCTTTTAGCTATAGAACTAAGGGAAATGTTCTGAGTATCCCTGGGGTACCACACTCCCATACATTACCACCTGGCTTTCGGGTGGAGCAACTTTATTTGTTGTCTGGGGCGTTCTCAAAGGGGAATGCCGACGGATCTAATCTGACTTATTTTTGCAGAACCGGAATGCTTCTCCTTTAGGGGTGCTGGCTCACTCGCTCAATCTCCCATGTGTTACATAACCAGAGGAATACTTGGCCGAAACATTTAAAAAAAAACAAGTAGAAAATGAGTATGATAGTCCGCAAATAAATAAATGTATAAATTCTCATCTCAAAAGAATTCCAGTAATAAAAATAATATAACATTCGGTACAGCCCCAATAATGGAAAACCAGATAAGAAAAAAAAACTTGGATATATAAGACCAAAAATCCAACCTTGGTCGCCCTTCAGGGCCCTTGTCGCAGTGGATAGATGTTGAGTCTCTACGGTTCCAGGTGAGCATTGTCTGAAGATAGCGGTTTCAATCCTACCCAAAGCCGGCCAGAGGATTAGTTGGCCAAAACGTGGTAAGACAACAACAACTATGGAAGGCAGTAATTACTGAGAATACAGTTAAGAGACTCGGCATTCCTATTCCGTCGTGGTTAACCACCTGACGAAGGCCGGATGAATAGTTGGCCGAAACGTTGTGAAACAACAAGTAGAAGATAAAGATAATAGTCTGCAAATAATGTAGAAAAGTAATCATACATCTAAAAAGAAAACAAAAGTATACATCCAACTACATTTTCAGTATTAATAAAACAATTGCTCCCCATAGAAATAAATGGCTATCAACATTTTCAAAACAAGTGGACCAGACAAAAACTAAAGAA
Organism: Euprymna scolopes; assembly: GCF_053919585.1. Classification (NCBI taxonomy): domain Eukaryota; kingdom Metazoa; phylum Mollusca; class Cephalopoda; order Sepiida; family Sepiolidae; genus Euprymna; species Euprymna scolopes. The sequence continues at coordinate 49,739,916 of NC_136503.1, read as the reverse complement.
ATTACCCTCGAGACGACGTTACCGATTTAGAGAATTACATTGAGAAAAAATCCGCCCATAATAGAACGTGTCAAAATTTTTGCAAGCTTGGTCATATAGGTTCGCATTGAAGGAGAAGCGCAAAATAAAAAAAATAGAATTAGAAAGACGAAATCCAACAACAATCACGAGGTTGTCTCCTTAGCAACCGACAAGGCTAACATGCTTGCTAGTCGGTTTGCCTCAAACTCCACACTGGACCCTTCCAACCACCCCCTACCTGACTTTCCTATGCGGACAGACCCCACGCTAGACGATCTGAAAACCACTCCTGCTCAGGTACATGCTATCATAAAAAACCTTGATACTTCAAAAGCATGTGGACCCGATCTTATCCCAGCTGTGCTATTAAAAAAGTGCTCAGCCGAAGTAGCATTCCAGTTCTCTCCAAACTCTACAACAAATGCCTTAATGAAGCTTGCTTTCCGGGCTGTTGGAAAACTACTTCTGTGGTACCAGTATTCAAGAATTCTGGCAAAAGGACTGACTCATCAAATTATCACCCCATTAGCCTCCTCCCACTTTTCGCCAAAATATTTGAGACCTTAATTAACCATGCTCTAGTCCATCACCTTACAGATGCTAAACTTCTGACTGACAAACAATATGGATTTAGACAAGCCCGTTCCACAGCAGACATCCTAACTGTAATCTCTGAAGGTATATACCATTCACTGGACAAAGCGGGGGAGGGCAGAGCGGTAGCTCTAGATATATCTAAAGCTTTTGACATGAGGGGCTCCTCAGGAAAATTAGATCATACGGTATCACTGATAGAATACTTAACATAATTAAATCCTTCTTAGATAAGAGAAAAATCCAGGTTGTCCTCGACGGTCGTACATCTAAACAATATGATATAAATGCGGGGGTGACCCAGGGTTCTATCCTTGGACCTCTATTGTTCCTGATATTCATAAATGACCTCCCCGACAAAATTGCCTCTGAGATGGATATATATGCTGATGACACCACACTCTATGGCAGGCACGACAGGAAGACGAATGAACACATTTCTAAAGAAACTGCGGAAACACTAGAGGAAGACCTCCAATCTGTGGTGGAATGGGGACAAAAGTGGTTGGTCGCGTTCAATGCTGCCAAGACTAAGCTAGTTTCATTCAATAATTACAAGAAACCCTCTCTACCACCTATAGCAATGGCCAACGACTCTTTATTTGAGAGTACATCTTTCAAACTGCTTGGCCTAACGTTCACAGGAAACATGAGTTGGAACAATTACATTGAAAGCATTGCCAGGGCCGCTGCAGGAAAGGTGGGCTCTCTCTACCGTGCTAGACAACTACTAATACCCGAAAGTATCCTGTACCTCTATAAGGCCACCATTCGCCCATGTATGGAGTATTGCTGTCACATCTGGACTGGTGCATCTGCTACTAGTCTCTTGCTCCTGGACAAGGTTCAAAAGAGAGTCGCAAACCTGATAGGCCCTGAACTGGCATCTAAGCTTCAGCCTCTGTCCCATCGACGAAATGTTGCATCCCTCTGCCTTTTCTACAAGTATTTTAGTGGTAAATGCTCTGACAATCTGCAATCACTTGTGCCCCCACGACGTGAGCACCCTCGACAAACCGGACAGGCTGCTAAATCCCACCCCCACACTGTAGAGATCCCTAGATGTAAAAGATCTTTTTACTCCAATAGTTTCTTCCCCAGAACCGCTAGACTCTGGAATTCCATTCCAGGTCCCTGCTTCCCCAACAGTACTGACGTGCAGAAGTTCAAGTGTAACGTGAACCGACATCTTGCTGCCCAAATCCCTACATAGTACCCCAGTAGTTGTTGCCCCTGATAGTAGCCCCCTACACCAAAGTGGCAATTTGCCTTGTTTGGGGTGAAAATGTTAAAAAAAAAGAACTTTCATAAATTTTATAAATCAATTATAAATTTGCATACGTGGAAGAAATTTAACAAACCGTTAAAGCATTAGAGTCGTCTCGCATTGGGATTGGCAATAAAATTAACTTCATTGGGGAATTATTTTACAAAAAAATTAACCGTACTATTAAACAATTAAGAGTTCATTCTGAAAAAAAAGTCTAAAAATCTATTAAGTTTGAACCGGATGAACAGTTTTTAACTTTGAAATTTATCAGCCAACATTTTTGTACCAGAAAATATGCAAGTTGAAGAAAGTCCAAAAACCGAATATGTACTGTACGAAATCCCTTAAAAATTAAAGCAGACTATGAAGAACAATCCACGACTTATCAAATGAATTGCATACGGTAAATTAAGAAAGATACAGAAAAAAATAGCGGATATAATTCGAGACGATGTGTAGAAGTAACGCAGCTATGATTAGATCAATTAAAACGTGAACAAAAAATAAAAGCGTCACAAACTGAGTTGCATAGAAAAATAAATTAAACGCAAATAAAAAGGCTGAAGTGTTAATAAGAAAACAAACCCGAGTTGCAGGTAGGATTGACGAATACAAACATTATCCTAATATACCTGTTTCACGGGTTTTTTCTTTGTATAAACGTGGAAATACCAAATTAACTGAATTTGCGTCACGCATATAGAAACTAATGAATGGTATTACTAAAGAAACACAAACCTTAAATCACGTTGGCAACATCGGGTATATTATAGAAGGTACAAGACGTACTCATAAACACTACCAACACCAGTTATAAAAACGTCACTCAGATGACATTAGCGACGCATTATACGTAGAGGAAGATTCAATCGACGAGATGTTTGAGACGTTCGACCTCAACTCACTTCAACTCACACCAGACCACCAACGGTTGTACAGAAAGAAAGTTCACCGACACACTGACTATCAACCCAAAGCGGAAAAGATATTAACAAGCTTTTACAGTGCAAAATAGCTTGGGACGAGTGTTGTGAGGACTCAGCCATACACCAGTTGTGAACTCTTTCGAATTGTATAAATATATCGAGAGGTATCGATTCTCGGTTGTGTGTGTGTGTGTGTGTGTGTGTGTGTGTGTGTGTGCTTCGTAGTACACGTCTCTCGAGGTTCCAACCTCGACAATCAGTCCCACAGAAACTGGTCTATTTCGATGGCTTTTAGTTGTCAAACTGAGGCAAATTTTCTGGATGAGCCAAAGAGGTTCAGCTTCCCAGGCTTTACCACTTTGGTTTTGTTGTCCGAGACGCCCTCATCGGGAAATTCCAATGAATCTAATCAGACTAATCAGACGCTGAAGTGATCCTTTTTAAGGGCGCTGGTTCATTCATCCCACTTTCTGATCTTGTTTCACAACCTGTCGATATGGAATCAAGACAAATACTTCGTAATGCGCCCTATTAGCGTTAAGTACTACAACTCTTGTCCTTTGTATATTCTGTCTTATTGTTAATAGAAATGATTTTTCTAACCCATATCAGTCTCCGGCTTTTTTCCTGGTGACTCTTCCGGGTCAAAACAAACATATATCATAGTAATCTTAATATTTTACTGTAGTTTCATGATTTATCCACTTGTCAGCAGTGTTTGGTATCTCCAGGGATGTTGTATTTAAAAAATATTCAAATATGTAACCTCTCCTCATATATATATATATATATATATATATATATATATATATATATGCATATATATACTATAAATAACTATAAAATATACTTATCAAGATACATGCTTCATCTCTTAAGACGCATCAGTCTGTCTATATTTGCGGAAAGTCTGCAGCAGTGAAACAAGCATTAGAAGGCGTATTTCCCGCGATAATTAACACCAAATCCCCAAATCGATGAAATGGCCCTTTTTTTCAAGAAGGGACAATGATTTCTTTCTTGAAAAATAAGATGATTAAGAGGAAAATCGCCAATAATCAATTATTTATTATGAATGAAATACAAACAATTGTATGAAAATATTTGATGATAAAGGATTATTTTTGCGAGAAGCTTTCAATCAACGAATAATATTTCAAAGTATTTTACCTGTTGCAAAGCTAACTAAAAGACCTATTACAATTGTTGTAAGGACTGCTGTTGCGCTGTACCAAAGGTAGGACAATGTGTACAGAACTTGTACGGCCGTCCTGGAAAAGAAAGAAGCAAAGAATATTTCGTCATATGTACATAATTTTTAAGGATAATGTTTCTTATAATCGGTAATGATAACATTTACAAGGCGCCTTCAATAAGTTTCCAGACTTTTTTCGTATGGGCATTTTTATTGATAGTACACATATGAAACTCTAGTCCTCTTCAAAGTAATAGCCTCCGGTTGCAATGTCTTTGTTGTACAATTCCAACAACTTCTTGAAGATTCCATGAAAGTCCTCTTGTGTGCGCGTGTCAGTAACCCTCGTAAAATTCCTCTTCAATCCCTTCAATTATCTGATGACTACAGTCTCTAAGGTTTTGATTTTGACTTTGACTTGGACATATAAATGTTTGAGGTTCTCAATCTTTCAGAATATGGCTTGTCCTTCAGTGATGCCAGCAGCTTGGTTGCTCGGCGCTGTACGTCTTCCAAATCACTGCATAAGGTCTTATGGTGCGGCTGCCAGACAGAGTGGTAATACTCCAAGATAGGACGCACAAGGCTCTTGTAGAGTTGCACAAAGACTGTATTTGAGAGGAAGTCAAAAGTGCGGCGAATGATCCCGACAACTTTATTTGCTTTTGCGATGGATTTAGCTACATTTTCCTTGGAACTCAGTTTGTTGTCGATGTAGACGCCTAGGTCTTTCTCATGATCATGCTCTTCCAGTGTTATCACTCCAGGCGAGTTGTCTTTCAATGTGTATTTAGCCTCTGATCTCCTGCTCCCTAGTTTCAGGACGATGCATTTCTGTGTGTGAAAACGGAGTAACCAGTCCTGTGACTAGTTCTGCAAGTTATCTAGGTCAGCCTGTAGGCCGTCTGTGGCTCCTGGGATGTCACTATGTGTGAACAACTTTGTGTCATCTGCAAACAGCTTAATTTCATTTTGGCAGAGTTTGGGTAGGTCGTTTATGTAGATGACGAATAACATTGGGCCAATGACATTTCCCTGAGGTATCCCGCTCGTTACTGGTGCTGGCCTTGATTTTGCTCCGTTTACTGATACACGCTGTTGCCTAGCATTTAGGAAAGCCTGAATCCAGTTGAGGGCTTTGCCCTGGATGGCATATGACTCAATCTTTGTCAGAAGAAGTCCATGTAGACGATGTCGATACTTCCTCCTGCATCGAGAGTTTCTGTCCAGGTATCCATAACATCCAGAAGCTGAGTAGTACAGGACCTTCCCTGTACAAAGCCATGTTGCTCTGTGCTAATAAGGTGGTTTTCCCTTAAATGCCTTATAAATTCTTCCCTGACAAGTTTTTCCATCACCTTACAGAGCATGCATGTGAGACTAATCGGTCTGTAGTTACTCGCTTGTAGTCGGCTTCCCTTCGTTTAGAGAATAACGAAAAGTCATAGGGAGCAAGGCATGGACTATAGGCAGGGGGGATGAACTATATTGATGTCTTTTTTTCTGGTCTTCTCTGTGCAATCTGGGGACAAAATTTGTGCAAATCTCCCGCATCTTCAGTTCTTCGGGAATAATTGTGTGTACAGTTCTCACACTGACATCAAACTGTGCACATATTGCCTCTATAGACACACGTCGGTACTTATTCAAAAAATCAGCTCTGGTGTTCTGACTTTCTCACCTCTTTCCACGCCTTTCATCATCCCTCACGGACGCATGTGCATGTTATAAAATACATTCCATTTTTATTCTCATATCAAACTTCAAAAATCCCAAGCACCAGCCTTCATAGTCCGATTAAAAATGCAAATTGTCAATCGTTATTTGAAGAAATTCCGAAATATTTGAACACTTAAACTCACTTTAAATAGTAAACTAGATTGAATTGAGCATATAAAAGTAATTAATAATATATTTCCGGTTTCAGAAAAAAACATATACCAAATCTTTATTTAAATAGAATGTAGTAGATGTTTTGTGCTTATATTCTAATGAATTAAATCTTATTACTGTCATGGACGAATTGTAAGATCATTATCAATGCAACTTTAAAAATTGTATCAACAAATTGATTTTCATTACTAATAAAAGAATATTTTGGAACCAGTTGGAAGAACAGATTAAAAACAACACTGTCACAGAAGATTTTAAATGGAATTAAGTAAATTTGGAAATTAAGGTATTTTGGGGAACTATTGAATGATATATTTAAAAGAAGGTTAGCTGCACATTGATAGTATAATAGGCTTCCTTCAGTCTTTACAGACTATGGATACCTACGGTAAGGGTGCCTGTGCGTCAAATTTATGTGGCAAGGGTTGCGAAATCACCAACCACACCTCTCTTGAGTCGACATTGTTGAATACCAGTGGCAAGTGGAGGTTCAGAACGACTGGAAACAATGTCGAGATAAGCGGAAACTACATACAGCGCATAGAATTCCAAGTGGTCACTCATCTGGTACTAGCCAGGCTCAACATTGCTTTACTGCGGTGATCTGACGGGAAACCGGCGTGTCAACATGATTATGGCCTACATATTTATAGTATATTAATAGTGCAAATGTTAATGATTTTGTATAGCGGAATCAAAGCTCCTTTTATAATTAAAGGGTCGAATTGAGAAGATAGCTATAAAAAGAAATCCTGAAGGGGCATAACAGACAAATAAAAAAAAGTTATTATTTCTCATTCTGCTATTATCTGCCCTTGTTTTTTTTATTTCTGATACATTATGAAAATTTACAACAAATGCGAGGCGAAAATGAAAAATATATAACTGGCAATAATCCATATCAGAAGGAAAGAGTGTGTATTTCATTTTAAATGTGTATTGCATTTTAAATGTGTATTGCATTTAAATGTGTATTGCATTTAAATGTGTATTGCATTTTAAATGTGTATTGCATTTAAATGTGTCTTGCATTTAAAATGTGTATTGCATTTAAAATGTGTATTGCATTTAAAGGTGTATTGCATTTAAATATGTATTGCATTTTAAATGTGTATTGCATTTAAATGTGCCTTGCATTTTAAATGTGTATTGCATTTTAAATGTGTATTGCATTTAAATGTGTATTGCATTTTAAATGTGTATTGCATTTTAAATGTGTATTGCATTTAAATGTGTATTGCATTTAAATGTGTATTTCATTTTAAATCTGTATTGCATTTAAAATGTGTATTGCATTTAAAATGTGTATTGCATTTAAAATGTGTATTGCATTTTAAATGTGTATTCAGTTTTAAATGTGTATTGCATTTAAATGTGTATTGCATTTTAAATGTGTATTGCATTTTAAATGTGTATTCCATTTTAAATGTGTATTGCATTTAAATGTGTATTGCATTTTAAATGTGTATTGCATTTAAATGTGTATTGAATTTAAATGTGTATTGCATCTTAAATGTGTATTGCATTTAAATGTGCCTTGCATTTAATGTGTATTGCATTTTAAATGTGTATTGCATTTTAATGTGTATTGCATTTAAAATGTGTATTGCATTTTAAATGTGTATTGCATTTTAAATGTGTATTGCATTTTAATGTGTATTGCATTTTAAATGCGTATTGCATTTAAATGTGCCTTGCATTTTAAATGTGTATTGCATTTTAAATGTGTATTGCATTTAAAATGTGTATTGCATTTAAATGTGTATTGCATTTTAAATGTGTATTGCATTTAAATGTGCCTTGCATTTAAAATGTGTATTGCATTTTAAATGTGTATTGCATTTTAATGTGTATTGCATTTAAATGTGTATTGTATTTTAAATGTGTATTGAATTTTAAATGTGTATTGCATTTAAATGTGCCTTGCATTTTAAATGTGTATTGCATTTAAAATGTGTATTGCATTTTAAATGTGTATTGCATTTAAATGTGCTTTGCATTTTAAATGTGTATTGCATTTAAAATGTGTATTGCATTTAAATGTGTATTGCATTTAAATGTGTATTGCATTTAAAATGTGTATTGCATTTAAAATGTGTATTGCATTTAAATGTGCATTGCATTTTAAATGTGTATTGCATTTAAATGTGCATTGCATTTTAAATGTGTATTGCATTAACAATGTGTATTGCATTAACAATGTGTATTGCATTTAAATTTGCCTTGCATTTTAATGTGTATTCCATTTTAAATGTGTATTGCATTTTAATGTGCCTTGCATTTTAAATGTGTATTGCATTTCAAATGTGTATTCCATTTTAAATGTGTATTGCATTTAAATGTGTATTGCATTTTAATGTGTATTGCATTTAAATGTGCCTTGCATTTTAAATGTGCATTGCATTTTAAATGTGTATTGCATTTTAAATGTGTATTGCATTTAAATGTGCTTTGCATTTTTAATGTGTATTGCATTTAAAATGTGTATTGCATTTAAAATGTCTATTGCATTTAAATGTGTATTACATTTTAAATGTGTATTGCATTTAAATGTGCCCTGCATTTTAAATGTGTATTGCATTTAAATGTGTATTGCATTTTAATGTGTATTGCATTTAAATGTGTATTGCATTTTAAATGTGTATTGCATTTTAAATGTGTATTGCATTTAAAATGTGTATTGCATTTTAAATGTGTATTGCATTTTAAATGTGTATTGCATTTAAATGTGCCTTGCATTTTAAATGTGTATTGCATTTTAAATGTGTATTCCATTTTAAATGTGTATTGCATTTAAATGTGTATTGCATTTTAAATGTGTATTGCATTTAAATGTGCCTTGCATTTTAAATGTGTATTGCATTTTAAATGTGTATTGCATTTTAAATGTGTATTGCATTTAAATGTGCCTTGCATTTTAAATGTGTATTGCATTTAAAATGTGTATTGCATTTAAAATGTGTATTGCATTTAAATGTGTATTGCATTTAAATGTGTATTGCATTTAAATGTGCCCTGCATTTTAAATGTGTATTGCATTTTAAATGTGTATTGCATTTTAAATGTGTATTGCATTTTAAATGTGCCTTGCATTTTAAATGTGTATTGCATTTTAAATGTGTATTGCATTTAAAATGTGTATTTCATTTAAAATGTGTATTGCATTTAAAATGTGTATTGCATTTAAATGCAATACACATTTTATTACAGTCTTATTGTATGGTCATCTATGACTATATACGCATGTCTTTAAATACAATTCAGTTCAAATCCTAAAGCTGGACCCAAGAACTGAAGTAAAAATGATAAACAAATAAGTCCTTACATTTTTTTCGGTGCGACTGGAACGGGTGTCGGTGGTGGAGAACTCACGTTCCAGTTACATCCGGATATATCGATCATTGATTTCGCTGCTGGGAACTTATGGATGTTTGCTCCGATTCCGATCCAAAACATAAAGATCAAACTACTAATCAGTCCAGTATAGGCACCCTGATAAATATACATATAAGTAAAATAACATAAAAAAGCTCGTTTTTTTTTTTTTCAAACTTTAAACTACGTATATTCACTGTGATTAGGTGTACTAACGGAACCCTATAGACATTCCATGGTGTAGTTTACATCAATCTATATTCTCAGTTAAATATTGTTTTACTAAAATAAACGAATACGCCAATTTCTTTATTTATTACAATTGTAAAAAGTTAACTATTTTCGCAAACAATTAACATTTTCAAACAATATAAATTAGTGTCTGCTAAATATTCTTGAAATCAATATAAACGAATGTACCCTTTTGAAATGTATTTATTTAAAGTTGTGCAGTTTTAAGTGACGGGACAACATAATTTAGTTTTTGAGCAACTAGTTTTAAAGGAAATGCCGGATTTTTATAAATTAGCGAAATCAGATGAACCCACAATCAGAATCCAGAAGATTTCAATTGTTTTCGAAATGAGGAGAGAACATTTTTAATTTGTTGCTCTTGATCCTTCAACAAATTTCAGTATGCAACGTTTAGAACTGTTGGAATATCAAGTGCCGTAAATTAAGTAACGTTGAAAACTTAAATTGGTAGCCATTTGTGAAGATCAAGTGCCGTAAATAAAATAACATTGAATACTTAGATTAGTAGCCATGTTGTACATTAAGCATTGTTTAATATATCGATTCCTATATTTACTGCACTTGCTAGTCCAACATGACCAGCAATCTAAAATATTCACCCTTAATTTGTTTTACTTGATATTTCAATATATGAATTTTCAGCGATTATTTATGGCATTTGATATTCCAACATGGCTGTTAACCGATACATTAAACATTACTTTTTTTTATCTTTTATCGATTTAATTTACTTGATCTCCTTATACGGTCACTAATGTAAAAATCTCTATTTACAGCAGTTGATCCTCTAACATATCCATCAATCTAAATATTCAATTTTACATTTTCGGCACTTTATCTTTCAACAGCTTTATAAATTGTTAGATTTTGCAAGTAAATTTGGCGTATAGCTTTCAACGTTTTATTTAGTTTGTCTGCTCTACGACCCATCATCAAAATAGTCTTGTGGCTGTTGATTTGAGTTTAAGAATAAATCGGTGATCTATATAATAAGCACTCGAATTGCCATACTCAATAACGTTTTTATTTTCCATATCAGTATTTATTAAAACTATATAAAAACTATATTAACATATCTTAAGCTTTGATATTTATGAACGAATAGCGTGAATATAAATATATAAGACATTAAAATTAACACGCGCAAACTTTTAAAAACAACGACCCATAATAACAAAATAAAATAGTAATACGTTATGTGACTCTCTAAAATTAGGTCCGCAGACAAAAAAAAACCTCGTTTCTCCACACAAAAATAAACATGATTCTAGCATTCGATATAGCTATCTATACATAGTTAGATATGCTTATGTATTTGTTTGTACAGAATTAACTTACGAACTAATTAAATAATAATTATGAATTTGGGAACACAGCTGATAGTCATTAGGGTCCAAATTTAGATTTAGTTTTATTTGTTTTTATGAAAAATGTATTTTAAAAAGCCTAATTAAGATACCTTCAATGTTTTACGAAATTTTAATAATAGGTATCAGATACCAATTAATATATATTCTCCCAATTTTAGTTTCTTTTTCGGAGCATATATGATACTAGCCTGGGTGCCCGGCATTGCCTAGGTGCTTGGAGGTGTGTGTTGAGCAAAAAAAGGTGGTAGTAGACAGGCAGACTCGAAACCATCCCGTGAATGAGGAAAAGAACGTAAAAAAAATAAAACGTGACGTCTTTGCTGTTGAGTCCATCGCTAAACCGGAACTGACGTATGTTTAAATTAAGGCTAGTCAATCGAAAAGATGGGATGACTTTCGAAAATATCGGCGAAAAATGCGAGCACTCTCTGCATATAAAAATGCCCAGTTGAGGGTGAAGCAATTAATGGTTTTAGCCAAATTTTCGATATTTGTCGTCTGAAGGGTCGAGTTTCAAAACGATACCAAGCTGAGAGTCCATCTTTCAAACTCCTTGGCCTAACGTTCACAGGAAACATGAGTTGGAACAATTACATTGAAGGCATTGCCAGGGCCGCTGCAAGAAAGGTGAGCTCTCTCTACCGTGCTAGAAAACTACTAACACCCGTAAGTATCCTGTACCTCTATAAGGCCACCATTCGCCCATGTATGGAGTATTGCTGCCACATCTGGGCTGGTGCATCAGCTACTAGTCTCTTGCTCTTGGACAAGGTTCAAAAGAGAGTCGCAAACCTGATAGGCCCTGAACTGGCATCTAAGCTTCAGCCTCTGTCCCATCGACGAAATGTTGCATCCCTCTGCCTTTTCTACAAGTATTTTAGTGGTGAGTGCTCTGACGAACTGCAATCACTTGTGCCCCCACGACGTGAGCACCCTCGACAAACCCGACAGACTGCTAAATCCCACCCCCACACTGTAGAGATCCCTAGATGTAAAAGATCTTTTTACTCCAATAGTTTCTTCCCCAGAACCGCTAGACTCTGGAATTCCATTCCAGGTCCCTGCTTCCCCAACAGTACTGACGTGCAGAAGTTCAAGTGTAACGTGAACCGACATCTTGCTGCCCAAATCCCTACATAGTACCCCAGTAGTTGTCGCCCCTGATAGTAGCCCCCTACACCAAAGTCGCAATTTGCCTTGTTTGGGGTGAAAATGTAATAAAAAAAAAATTAAAAAAAAAAAAAGCTTGTGAAAATCCGTCGCCTCTGTTGAAAGTTTTAGGCAGGCAGACAGTCATACATACATACATACATGCATACATACATACATACATACATACATACATTTAAACAGACAGGAGAGGTTTATATTATACATGAACGTAAGTTTCCATCTAAGTAACACGAGAGAAGCTGATAAAAAGGGGCTTTACAGGCTTCCAACCGAGTCACTCTCAAATGCTATCTGGAAAAAAGTGAAAACATATCTGCTTACAATTCTCTTTCAAAAATACCATACAAACTAATAAACTAAAAAAATAAGGCAAACATATAATATATATATATATATATATATATATACTACGAAAATAAATTAAAGTGTTAGAGTTAAAAACTACTAAGAACTACTAAACCATGCAATTCCTACAACTACGTACGTAGAAAACGTAGGCTTTAAACTCGACATAGTTCTATGGGACTAAAAGGGAAAGAAGAAACCTTAGTAGAAGTTAGTTTCCACAATGATGTTGGGTAAAACAGAGCTGAGGAGGAAAATATAGCAAAATGCTAAGATCTTATGCATTGCAAGAAAAGAAACTGGAATCTGAGGAAGATCTCTACCATTTCAGTAATTATAGGAGCACATTATGGTAGCACATCTAAGACAGTAAACGACCAAGTTCTCTCCGATTCTCTCTCCTCTGATCTTGAGCACGTGATACAATGGGGAAAGGAGTGGCTGGTTACTTTTAATGCATCTAAAACCAAGCTTCTCTCTTTACATCATCAACATTCTGATCCACATCTGGCATCAATTGAAATAAATGGCTCTCGTCTTCAGGAGGCCTCAAATTTTGACAAGCTTCTGGGCTTGACCGTTACTCCTGATCTTAAATGGTACACGCGCATTAAATCTGTTGCCAAGACCGCTGAAAAAAAATGGTGGGATCTTTCTATCGATCCAGTAGATATCTCACTGCTAATGCAATTCTCTATCTATATAAGAGCCAGGCACGTCCAAGGATGGAATACTGTTGCCACATCTGGGCAGGAGCTGCTAGAAAGGAGTTGTTCCGCCTTGATAGAGTTCAAAATAGACTTCGTAGCCTCGTAGAAGATGTCCTTTTCTCTTCCCTGCAACCTCTATCTCACAGAAGAGATTTTGCAAGTTTGTCTCTGATGTATCGTTATTTTCATGGAAAATGCTCGACTGAGCTTCAGTCTATGGTCCCCTTTTCGCCAAACTTTCACAAGAACACTCGTCTAGCTGAAAATACTATCAATAATTCCCCCCACTCTTTATCTGTGCCTAAACCTAAACGTAGATTCCATGAACAAAGCTCCTTTCTTAGAACTGCACGCCTGTGAAATTGCCTTCCGTTTTCCTGCTTTCGGGCTGACTACACTATGGTTGTCTTCAAGTCTAACGTAAACAAGTTCTTGATGAGCCGTTCCATATAAGTTAACAAATTTACTGAATTTCCATTACTAATGATTGACCAATTTCTTCTGTACACTCTTTAACCCTTATCCTCGAGTGGCCTCTTGGCCTTGATAATGTGATGATGCCTGTGTAAAAAAACTGGACTCATTAAAAAGAACTTAAAAATCTCTGCCAATATTACCGATGAACCAATGCAAAAGAGATACAAACAATTGCACTTTAAAGGGGTTTTAGAATCTTAAAAAAATCTCTTGGTTGAAGTGTATACATGTATGAATGTCCAGAACCCGCTGAGATGCCCCATCCAAGCAAGAACAAAATAAGAAACAGAATAAAGTAAAGAAAACGTTGCATAGTAGTTCATATCTGAGTTCCACTCAAAAAGAACATGACTGCCTCAATCTCTTCTATATATATCTAATGGGAAGATAACTCCTCGAGTACTTTCTGTATTATGGAAAGATAACTCCCGAGATATTCCCTGTAATAGACGCAGATAAATCGTTAACTACACTTATAAGTTTTGTAAATATATAAGTATATTGTGATTTGTTTTTTAATTCTTTTAACATATTCCCTTTTATATTATAAATCCTTAAAAGTTGTTTCAATTAATAATTTAATATAGAAAAATATACCGTAATAATTATATTTAATCTTCATAATTCTATTTAATTTAACAAAAAAAAAAATTGGTATAATAAAAAAAAATACGGACAGAAAATACAAAACTATGATGCTAGTGAAATGGTTGCCGGACAACGCCAGTTATGTATATCTAGTAATAAATGAATAACAGTGAAAAATAGCACTCACCCATTTATTTGCCCATGGAAAGAAGAGTCCAAGTGAAAAAAGTCCAAGTAGAGGACCACCAAGCATTCCCATGACAGAAAAAGTAGCCTTAAAAGACAAAAAATACATTTTGTTTCAGTTAAAATACATGGCCAAATAATAATCATTATTATTAGTTCTTGTTATTATTATTACATATAATGAACTCTCGGAACATGAAGATTGATATTTTACAGTTTTATATCACTTACTAGACTGACTGATGTTTCTGTCTCTTGTTCCGAAAGCTACCAATCCCGAATATAAAGTTTATATATATATATAAGGTGAGACTGGAACACTTTGTTAATTGCTATAATACCTACGGAGTCTGATTACATTAGATACATTCACTAGTGGATATAAGGTGAATGTATATGTGTGCTTAACTGAATAATAGATTGCACGCACCGACCAGGCGAAAATGAGAAATAATTAACTTCTGATAGTAGGGGAAATATCAATTCGCTTTAAGATTTCGATTAATGACAAAAGAAATTGTCAACTCGAGGGAATTGACCCGCTGACCCTGTCACATTACCCGAGATATGGAATCATATTTGTCCTTGGAAAAGCGGTAGTCAGGTCAGTCGGTCTAGTATAAACGATTGACCAATCATATTTTTAACGAGAATCGATGTAGTATGAATAAATCTGTTGAGGAAGGGAGAAATCGCACACTTAACCGACCACACCTTCAGTATAAATTTCCCCACACAGCTGTGTTTAGTCAGTTCGTTCGTGGGATCGGTTGAGTTCAGTTCGAGAATTCAAGAGATGAGCTCGATTTAGAATTTGTTGTAAGCAGATCAGTTCCACCAAAGATGGACAGGTGGATAATTTTCAAGATATTAATCTGGTTTACATTAACAATGACTCAACTATTTTTGTCTAAACATTTTTTCTAACTGGCAACTTGGGAACGCTTGCTTGCAACTTATTTTCACCTGACTAGTTTGGACCTCCCTTCTCTGACAGGTTGAGTTCAGTGGTATAACAACTAGTCTAGTTGCTATTTCCGACTTGTAGCACAGGAGCCCTAACTTTTAGGTAGCGCTAATATCAGTTGCTTTATTAACGGCTGTATTATATCGCAATGACTATATTGCCCATGCACATATTGCACATGGAAACTGACTATGCACTTATCGCCAGAAGACTTTCCAGAGGCCGCAACCGTATAGATGAAGACTCGACGAATAGTATATCATTAGCCTGTGCTATTATTTCAGTGCGGCAGAAGAGGTGTTTGTTAGGGTTAGGGTTAGGGGGAGCTGGTGTGGATGAATCTTCTGAATAGATTCCTTTGAAAAAAGTCAATGCTTTATTCCAATGTTTTGATCAGTATCCACAACTCTAAATTAAACATACTTTGGATGTACATCGTAAATATCATCAGTTTTACTTTCTCACTGACATGCGTGCTATTAAAGACGGATACGTAGGTCTTGTATTTAATCTAGAGCGACAAATCTTTTTTTCTTTGATGTCTTCCTCTGTGTCCAGCATTAAATCAAGATATCTATATTTCCTAAAATATAGCCTTGTTTTCATCACTGCATACTCGTAAACCTGGTCAACATCATGCTGTTAACAACGTAATGCTATTCAGCACAAAGAAGAACTGTAAATACAGTCAAAATTTACACGTTTATTTAAATGTTCACAAGTACAAATGAACGCAACATAAAAGAAAAGTTCCCGCTGCGTCAGAAATAACGGCATACTTTTTCATTGCTTTACATTTTACCTATATTTTTGTTATAATTAAAGCAACTTGGAAAAATAAAACACTTATCTTCAAAAGATACGAATTATTTAACTGCGGTTGCTGAGAAATTGAAGACAACGTAGATTACGCCCTCAATAATATTTGATCTGAAGTTACACGTGCAAAAATAAAAGGCAACTACGCAGATTCAACATTGTTATCCTCATTTCTTGGATTTACAGTTCGAAGTCAGACAAGTTATTTTATTTTCTTGTCAAGGAAACCGAGACAGAGACGACCCGAGGACGACGGATCCTTATGCCTTCTTCTGAATTTGTACCAGAGCCCTAATAGCTAGGTTGTGGCCATGATATCATATCATCTATGAGTGATACTGCTATTAACAGCATTACCAACCAGCATAACTCTGACGCAAACATGTAAGCATAGCTTGTCCCACGATAAAAACGGGTTAGACGTTAGCGACTGCTGTTAATGATTGTGGCTTCATTTCGCTTGAATATATGCTAATTATTATGAACATTATCATATTCGGTTTAACGTCTATTTTACGCGCTCGTAAGAAACGCAACGTAACAAAAGTATCACGACTGAATATAAAGAAAACAATTAAATTGAATCTTTAAAAAAGATGTATTCTAATATTTCTGATAACATTATTTCAATTTAAAACTTGAATGCTACCAATGTTGACATACATTTGTTATTTTTTCAAACTATCTGACCGTTTAAGCACTGGTCACAGGACAATAAAGAGATTTATTTTTCAGCAAATGAAACATTGATAATTCTTTTAAAGAACTAATTAATATTGTGGACAGAATATTGTTCTAATATTCTTGTTTTATCACTATTTTAACATCATTAAAATAATAATGTGCTCATGTTACTTACGGTGTTACCAGGAATATGCACTGCTGAACAAAAAATTTCAGACCACTTAAAAATCTTTTTAAAAAAACTTTTTTAAGGATATATTTTAAACTCTTCCAACTTAATACTACAATCTAAAAGGTTATGGAAACAAAAAGCTACATACCAAAGATTTATTTTTAAAATTTACAAATCTATTAATTTAGGTTTTTTACACATGATCAAAATTATGAGACCAGAGACAATTTTTTTTTTAATTGTACAAAACGTGTATGAAAATTGTATGAAAACATTCAACAATCAAACTTAATAATGGGTTCTACCTCCACTGCTTTTAATGACTTCAAAAATTCTTTGAGGCATGCTAGAAATAAGGGTTTCTATTAGGGTGCGGGGATTCCTGCTCCGGCTTCTGAAGATGGCTTCACGATATTCATTTTTTGTTGAGTATTGTTTGCCATTTCGATAAACTTCTCTTGTGATCCATCCCCAAACATTTTCAATTGGGTTCCGGTGAGCATGAAGGATGTCCCAAGAGTTGGACTCCATTTTCTTGTAGTGTGGATTGCAGCATTATCCTGTTGGAATAACTATCCATCCCACACAAACGATGACCATCCATGATCAAAGATGTCTTTTGTAGCATGCTAACATAACCAGCTGCTGTCTAAAGACCTTGCACCACCTGAAGCTCTATCGTCCCTCTGTAAGGAAAGGAACCCCATACCATTACGGACCCTCCACCGCCATCACGTGTGGAAAAATTTCAAGGGGCATGTTTCTGTCATGCCAATATCGCTGGAAGCAATCAGGGCCATCTAAATTGATTTTTTTCTCATCAGAAAACATGACTTTCTTCCACTTCCCAACGTTCCAGGTTTGGTATTCACGACCAAATCTTAAGCAGTCCACTTTCTGAAGTGGAAGCAATCCAGTAATTTGTTTACGCTGTTTATTTACCATGCCTTTTTGTTGTAAGCGTCGTCTGACGGTTATTGGACTGCAATCAACTTCTGTAAGTTCCTTAATTTGACTAGCAGAAAGTCCTCTATCATTCATAACAACCCAGGGGGCCTACCAAAGAATTTTGCTTTTCCATAATTCTCAGTATTTTTTAGAAAATTGCAAATAACAGTTTTACTGCGATTTAATTTAGCTGCTTTCACTCGCTGTGACAAACCTTTTGGAATTCTAGAATTCGAAAGCGCTCATCTTCGGTTAGTTATCTTGCTTTAGGTATGGTAACACCTTTACACAGTGATTGCTAATCTCTAACTGAACTAAAAACATTAGAATTACCATAAATCTAACAATTTATACCCTTGGTCTTATAATGTTTATCACGTGTAAACACCTAATATAATAAAAATGCAAATTTTTAAATAAAATTTTTGAAATGTACCTTTTTGTTTCCATAACCTTTTAGATTGTAGTATTAGTAACCTTAAGTCGGAAGAGTTTAAAATCTATCCTAAAAAATTTCTCTTTAAAGATTGTCTTATATTTTTGACCAGCAGTGTATATTAAAAAATTCATAATGATTGGTTAATTAGTTTGGAACCTTATCATGTACAACAATATATATATATATATATATATATATATATATATATATATATATATATATATATATATTGTTGTACATGATATATATATATATATATATATATATATATATATATATATATATATATATATATATGCGGGGGTGCATGTGAGTGTTTGAGCGTGTGTACAAATATATATATAGTATTGAAAGTTTCTTTAAAAACTTTAAAACAATTACAAAAATTATTTTCTCTGCCTAAACCTAAATGTAGATTCCATGAACAAAGCTTCTTTTTTAGAACTGCACGCCTGTGGAACCTTCTTCCGATTGTCTGCTTTCCAACTGAATACAATCTGATTGTCTTCAAGTCCAAGGTAAACAAGTTCTTGATTAACCGTCCCCCTAAATAATCCAATTTACAAAATTCCTCCTACTTATATTTACTACTCTATAATCACATTGACTGATGTATACCCATTAACTCTTATCCTCGAGTCGCTTCCCGTGATTCCTGTGTAAAAAAAAGTAAATTAATTTCCTGCATCACTGGTCGTTTTATTTACATTAATAAACAATGTTCTTAAACGGCTCATCATTTTTAGCATGAAATACTGTTTATGGGATTTAAAAACAAAACAGTAAATAAAACCATGGCTTCCCATCAGTGTTAATCAAACACCACCTCCCTAAATACACATAAACAAACATATTTTTTATACTGGATATATATATATATATATATTTTTTTTTTACACAGTGATCACCACTTATCAAGGCCCGGAAGCCACTCAGGGATAAGGGTTATTGCAAGTACATCACGTTAGTGAGGAGATTTTATTAAGTGTTTAATTAAGGGGGCGGTTCATTAGGAATTTGTTAACATTAGACTTGAAGACATCCAAGTTGTAGTCCGGAGGGAAGCAGGCAGACGGAACAGAGTTCCACAGGCGTGCAGTTCTAAGAAAAAGCTTTGCTCATGAAATCCGCGTTTTGATTTAGGCACAGATATAGAGTGGGGGAAATTTTTCACAGTGGATTCAGCTAGACGGGTGTTTTTCGTGAAAGATTGGCGAGGGGGACCAGGGATTGGAGTTCGGATGAGCACCTGCCATGAAAATAACGATAAAACAAGGATAGGCTCGCAACGTCTCTTCTGTGGGAGAGGGGTTGCAGGGTAGAGAAAAGGGCATCCCCCACTAAACCACGAAGTCTATTTTGTACTCTGTCAAGGCATGATAGGCTGTTTTTGGCAGCTCCTGCCAAGATATGGCAACAGTATTCCATCCTTTGCCGTACTTGGCTTTTATATAGATAGAGAATTGCATCAGTAGTGAGATATCTTCTGGAGCGGTAGAAGGATCCTACCATCTTTCCTGCGACCTTGGCAACAGACTTGATGTACGTGTTCCATTTCAGATCAGGAGTAAAGGTCAAACCCAGAAGCTTGTCAAAACACGGGGCCTCACCCAGACGAGAGCCATCCATCACAATTGATGCCAGCTGGGGATCAGAGCGTTGATGATGTAAGGATAGGAGTTTGGTTTTGGATGCATTAAAGGTAACTAGCCACATCTTCCCCCACTGAACCACGCGCTCGAGATCAGAGGAGAGAGAATCCGAGAGAACTTCGTCATTTACAGCCTTTGATGTGTTGTCGTAGATGGTCGTGTCATCAGCATAGATGTCAACAAATGATTTAAGTATGTGTTTAGGGAGGTCATTGATGTAGATCAGGAAGAGAGTTGGGCCCAGGATTGACCCCTGAGGGACTCCAGCATTTATATTGCAGGCCTCCGATTTTTGTCCATCTACCACTACTCTTATGAGCCTATCGGAGAGAAATGATTTAATGATTGAGAAAACATTTCCAGTGATACCGTAGCTGGAAATCTTGTGAAGTAGACCCTTATGCCATACTTTGTCAAAGGCCTTTGATATGTCAAGAGCAATTGCCCTAGAAAGGAAGCCTTTGTCAAGAGATTCACTAATCCTGTGGGATATAACCGTCAGCACATCTGCGGTAGATCTTGCAGAGCGGAAACCATATTGTGTGTCACTAAGAAGGTTATTCCTGCTGAGGTGGTTGACTATTTCTCTATTTAATATTGATTCCAGTAACTTACTCATAACACAGAGAAGACTTATTGGTCTGTATTGAGAGGGAGATGACTTATCACCTGAATTCTTAAATACAGGGCAAACTGATGAGGTCTTCCAGGGGGTCGGAAAGCACTTCTCTTTAAGGCAGCGCTTAAATAGTTTCGTAAGTATGGGAGCAAGTTCTGGTTGAAGCTTTTTTTTCACACTATAATTGGGATGCCATCAGGGCCAGTTGCTTTACTGGAATCTAGGTTTTTTATTAGCTTGGCGACCTCATGCACGGATATTTGTATGTTACCTAGCTTGTTCTGTGTTATAGGAGAAAATATGGGGAGTTGATGGCCTTCGTCGCATAGGGTAGAATTAGCTGCAAAGTTCTTTGCAAATAGTTTGGCCTTGTCTGACGCTGACGAGATAACCTCTGGTCCATTGATAATGGTTGGGATAGAACGCACACTTCTGTTCAGGATCCTATTTGTTATTTGCGAAAACTGGTGGGAACCAAGCCGCTGATCAGCTACCTTGGATTTAACAGACTGGGCATATAGCTCTCTTGCATTTTTTATTACTCTTTTACAGTGGTTGCTGGCAGTCCTGAAAGCAGCTTTAGTCTCAGTGCATCTATTACGTTGGTAGTTATGGAAAAAGTGATTTCTGTGCGCGATAGCAGCAGCACATTCTGAGGAGAACCATGGCTGGCTGTTAGGTTTTTGTTGGAATTTTTTAGATGGTATGAATTGGTCTATGCCTACAATTAACCATTCGGTCAGATCTGATACTATAGAGGACACTTCCTTTTTAAACATGGAGTGCAGAGGTAAATCAGATATGAATGTACGGAAGCTATCCCAGTCAGCCATAGAGTATCGGTATACAGTACGGTGGCGGGGTACGTCTGATGGCTTCTTACATTTTGTTTTTATCTTAACTGATACGACGGAGTGGTCGGAGGATCCTAAAGGAGAATGAACGGTACATGAACATAGCTCAGGGGAAGTTGAAAGAAAAAGGTCTAAGAGGCTTGCATATTGATTGGGTGTATCGGGCACACGGGTGGGTTCGCGAACAATCTGAGTGAGGTCATAAGCAATGGCAAAATCATGACAAAACCTCCCCTCATCATCTGTCTTATTTGAATGGGTCAGCCATTCCACGTTATGGACGTTGAAGTCACCACAGATGTGGATGTTAGCCGAGGGATGTGAAGACAGTATGTGGTCTATTTTCTCAGATATGGTCTTAAAGATAGTAACTCCGCTGTTGTGGGGCCTATAGAGGGCAAATATAAATGCAGTGGTGTTAGCAAGTGCAACCCTATATTTAAAAAAATCATAATGATTGGTTAATTAGTTTCAAAATTTATCATGTACAATTATATATATATAAGACTTAATTTTATTTCTATGTAATTTTTCCCTCGTTCATTTATTTATTTATTTTATAATTATATATATATATATATATATATATATATATATATATATATATATATATATTAGTGGTAGGACGATTCCAACATTTTTCCCGATTCCTATCCCATTACCGATTCCATTCTAAATTTTCGATTCCGATTCGATTCCCGATTCCGATTCTTTTAATATTTGTAAATATTTAATTAGAGATTTGATTTTTTTTTTGATTTTTTTTTTTCGTTTTGTTTTTTTTATTTCGTAAATTTTCAACTTATTACATAAATCCCCGAGTAATTTCTGGATATATTTTTTCTCAAATATTTTCCTTGTAATGTACTGCACATTGAAAGACAACAAAATGTTTATTTTGATTTTAAACAAAGCCAAATTGTATCAGTTCATGGTTAGTGTACAAAATGCTAAAAATAAATTAAAAAACGAAAATAAAGGCAAGCAAATCGGGTTTCAACAGAACTAATTCGATGAAAATTGCGATTAAAAAAATTGTCATGAATATGGCGGGGGAGAGAGAGAAATATATAATTATAAAATAAATAAATAAATGAACGAGGGAAAAATTACATAGAAATAAAATTAAGTCTTATATATATATAATTGTACATGATAAATTTTATAAACTAATTAACCAATCATTATAATTTTTTTAAATATATATTTCCGGTAACAAATTAAGTAATATATGCACATTCTGTAATAATACATACGCAATCTGTATGAATAAAACATCATGTTTAGGCGTATTGTACGACCGGGCAATGCCCTGCGTACACCTACTACATATATATATATATATATATATATATATATATATATATATATATATAGAGAGAGAGAGAGAGAGAGAGAGAGAGAGAGAGAAAGAGAGAGGAGAGAGAGACTTGTTTGTAATATACTGAGTTTTTCTGGGTTCGTATAATTCAGTAAATTTTCACATACTAATAAGTTTTAAGCCAAAGAGCAATGACTTAAAAAGTAAGCTACAAAATTATCATATTTCATAATTGAGCATTAATATACTGTATTAACAAAACCAAGACTTCAAAACAGGAATTGATAGCAACAGAAAGTGTATTTCATTGTAAGTTACAATTGTTTCCATACCAGTTTGACAATTATAAGCATTATGGCGTTTGAAAATTTTCACATAACCAGAATTTCTTCAGACTTCTTCAATAAAAAACACTCTTGACAATAGAACATTGTTTAAAGAAAATTCCCTTAACAGAGATGAAGCATGTGAAAAACATTTACCCTGGAGGCATCCTCCGTGAAAAGCCCACTCTTTAATAACCACGCGGGTCTCATTGGATTTACATCTAGGAAAGTAATCTATACAAACATTATATATATATATATATATATATATATATATATATATATATAGAGAGAGAGAGAGAGAGAGAGAGAGAGAGAGAGAGAGAGAGAGAGTGAAAGAGAGAGAGAGAGAGAGATCCACATACAGTACTTACATAGTACTTACATCAGCTAGACAAGCAGCTACCTGAAGCCAGGATCGAAACCCGATTGCCCAAACGACAGTCGAGACTTCTAACCGTATACGGCTTCTGCTATGCGGGCAGTAAATTAACAATGTTTTGACATTGTCTAAATACCTAAGTACAATTTGTTTACACAAAGAGCATCGCTTCATATGCTAGTGGTAGTTTGTATATCACTCCCCAATATGCTCAATCAAAGATAGGAAGCATTATAGTCATCCACATACAGTACTGTCTCGCTGTTTCACAGCTCATCAGTGCGCCTAGACAAGCATATATATATATATATATATATATATATATATATATATATATATATATACCCAGTATCAATAATGTCCCTTTATCATACTGTACATCAAACTATACGATACTTCCATGTATAGAGTTTCTGTTTAGAACTGTCCATCCGTGGAACTGATTCCCTACTGACTACAACATAGTCGCTTACAAGTCGAATGTAAACAAATTCATGTTGATACGTCGTCTTACATAATATAATACTGCTCAAATCCAAGCATCGTTTCTGATCATCTCACTGTTCACTTGACATTATCATTAACCGTCGAATGGCCTCCTTGTAAGTGGAGTAAAAGAGAGAGAGATGTTTTTTTTTATTGTTTTGTGAAATATGAAAACCAATCCTTAATTTTGTTTGAGAACCGATGTCTTCTATTATATAAATCTCCTCTGTATGTATGTATGTATGTATGTATGTATGTATGTATGTATGTATGTATGTATTCCTAAAACTTTCGACAGAGGCGACAGTATTTTCACGAGATCGGTATTGTTTTAGTTTTGAAACTCGACCCTTCGGACGACAAATGCCGAAAAATTGATTTAAAATATAATTTCCTTCACCTTCAACTAGTCATTTTTCTACAGGGAGGGGTTGCTTTATTCGCCGATATTTTTTAGTTATCCCCTTTTTTCGATTAACTCGCCTTACATTAAGCCATCACCACTTACAGTTTGGCGATGGACGGCAAAGACGTCACGTTTTTTTAATTTTTTTACTTCTTAGCGGTGCCTGTCTACTACCACTTTTTTTTTTTACTCAACACACACCTCCAACGCCGGGCAACGCCGGGCAACGCCGGGCAACGCCGGGCACCCAGGCTTGTAAATAAATAAAAGATTGTTTTTATGTTTCTTTGCATGTCACCGTATTCATTCACACACACCAACATTTATTTTTTTTATGTTAACATCGTCAGTTCAAAAATCGTTAATGCATACATAACGTCAAACCTCATATGGAAACACGCATAAGTATGATGCAATATTACCTGTAGAACGCCACCAAGAAGTGAAGCGACATAGGCAAGGCCAAGGCAAACCGCTCCAAGAACTAATACTGAAAATGAAAGATAGGACTTTTAATCAGCGTGTGCGAATTTAATGAGTAAAAGAAACAAAAAAATACACGAATTTTTCACAAATACAAAGAGACACAAGCCTACACCTATTAGCAATTTAATATACACTTCGTTAAGTCAATATATTTGCAATTTCAAATGCACTTTTTTAAACAAATACATTCGCAATTAAAAATAAATTCTACAAACCAACCTATAATTTCTATTCTGGAACATTTCAAACAATTAAGATTTAAGCTAAAAGCATCTTTCAGTATAAACACTTATTTAGATGTCAAGATTTTATAACATGGCAAATAAGAAGAATTGGAAAAAAAGAAACAAAATAACATACTGAAGATGGAGTATATCTCTGAAATATATTTGTTATAAATTTCAAACAACTAAAATATTTGTTTATTTTCCTAATATTACGTTGTGATTTGGCTTTCAAGCGCACTTGATGCGTATCTTATTTTACATTTATTTAGATCAATCTTTGTTATTATAACTGATAATATATCATGTCCGTACAAAACCTTTTGCCGATTTGTAGAAGAAACATTTTAAAACGATTGTAATTTATTTCATGCATTTTGTTATTATTATGATTAATTTATAATGTTTTCTTTCAAATTATTAATGCATCATTCAAATTTTTCTGCAATATTTTCACTCATATTGATCCGAAAACGACCTTTTTTAGTCAAAAGAAAGTCATTTTCCAGCATGAAAATACTCGTCCTCGCAAAACATTATTGACCAAAAATTTCCTAGGACGATTTGTTTGGAAAACTTGGTCCAACCATACATATTCTCTTGACCTAACTCTCTCGTATTTTCATTTATTTCGAGAATTGCATACCAATTTAGTTGACCTTTGGTTAACATCACGAGAGGCGACTGAACATGAATTAGACTCATATTTCA
>NC_136503.1:49644042-49711542 GCF_053919585.1 Euprymna scolopes | reverse complement strand
TTTTTTGTTGAATAGTGTTTGCCATTTCGTTAAACCTCTCTTGTCATCCATCCCCAAACATTTTCAATTGGGTTCAAGTCCGGTGAACACGCAAGATGTCCCAAGAGATGGACTCCATTTTCTTGTAAAAAGCTCAAGGTCTGCCTTGCAGTGTGGATTGCAGCATTATCCTGTTGGAATAACCATCCATTCCCATACAAACGATAACCCTCCATGATCAAAGATGTTTTTTGTAGCATGCTAACATAACCAGCTGCTGCCTAACGACCCTGCACCACCTGGAGCTCTATCGTCCCTTTGTAAGGAAAGGCACCCATACCATTACGGACCCTCTACAACCAAACTTTCAAGGGTCATGTTTTTGTCATGCCAATATCGCTGAAAGCCATCAGGACAATCTAAATTGAATTTTTTCTCATCAGAAAACAGGACCTTCTTCCACTTCTCAACCTCCCATACTTGGTATTCACGACCAAATCTTAAGCGAGGAATTTGTTTATGCTTATATTTACCATGACTTTTTGTTGTAAGTGTCGTCTGATGGTTTTTGGACTGCAATCAGCATCTGTAACCGCCCTAATTTGACTAGAAGAAAGACCTCTGCCATTAATAACAACCCGTCTGATTCTCCTACTCAATGAAGGAGAGATTTTGGGGGCCTACCAAAGGATTTTGCTATTCCATAATGCTCAATGTTCTTTAGAAAGTTGCAAATAACAGTTTTACTGCGATTTAACTTGGCTGCTATCACTCGCTGTGACAAACCTTGCTTATGGAATCCTAGACTTCGAGAGCGCTGAACTTCGGTTAGTTTTTTTGCTTTATGCATGGTAACAGCTTTACACAGTGATTGCTAATCTCTAACTCAACTAAAAACATTAGAATTACCATAAACCTAACAATTTATACCCTTGGTTTTATAATTTTGATCATGTGTAAAAAGCTTAATTTATTAAAAATGCAAATTTTTTAATAAAATTTTTGGAATATACCTTTTTGTTTCCATAACCTTTTAGATTGTAGTATTAGTAATCTTAAGTTGGTGGAGTTTAAAATCTATCCTTAAAAGTGGTTTCTTTTTAAAGGCTTTTAAGTGGTCTTTAATTTTTGATCAGCGGTGTAATCTATAGTAATAAGTAGTACGATTGTACATCTTAAAACAACAATTCAGGCTAGAATCGTCCGTGATCACTCGTGGCGTAACGGATAAAGTACGATGTTATTTTGTTGTAAGCGACAATCTACTTGAGGTTCAATCCTCATTGCAAGCTATACTCAGAATGCAGTCGCGAATTACTTCTATTCTGACGGAATGAGAACACGCTACGCCTGTTGATTAAATAAAAGTATTCGTTCGAGATTTCATTCAGATTCTGGAGTTCGACAAGAAGTTTGGAGATTACATTGGGCGAAACGTTGTGAAAATAACATTCAAGATGAAAACAGTAATCCGTATAATACACATTTTTTAAAAAAATTACCGAGTATTTTAGAAATCCACGTTGCTTTGTTTTCTGGCAGATCTGGTATAATGTAAATCTTGATAACGTCTTGGAGAATGACAGTGGCTAAGGAATTCAACCCCGAAGAGATGGAACTGAAATGGAAAAAAAAGAAAAAGATTAAAAAAATAGCGATATTTTATATTGAAAAAAATCTCATTTTCTCACACATGAAACTATTCTTTTCCTCTACAAATCTACTATCAGACAACAAAACCTATCACAAGAGAAACTACTCTCCTTTCGTTTCCTATATGCATAGTGACAGATATTTATTTTATGGAAATCGCCACAAACAAGGTATATAAAACCACTTCATGTAAGGAGAAAAAAAACGAAAAAAAAACAAATATCTACTTTATACTGTCTCTGTGTATAGAGTTTCTTTGAATGAGCTTCACGCGTGTGAAACACATTGGCACGCTGCTGCTTATGTACTGATTATAACTTGATCATTTTTAAATCCAATGTCGACAATTTTTTATGAACCCCTCCAAATGCAATTAAACTCAATTCATGCCATTGGATAACGTTAGTGCTCTCCTAGTGTTCTTAATATTTCAGCTTCAATGTGAAAAGTTGGTTCCTAAAATCATAGGTGTGGTGTCTTTTGACTTTATAGGCATGTATATGTTTGTTAGATACAAGATTGAAAAGGTGTTCCAGGTTTTTGGCAAGATAGTTAATAATTTTCTGAGTATTTATTTAGGAGTCTGTTGCCAGTGTTACAAGAACAGAAGCCTGTTCTTGTATGTGAGTAAATATGAAATAGGATAGTCAAGGATTTGAACTTGCGAAGCTAGATTTGGAATTGAAAATTCCAATCATAAGTTAAAATAAATACAGAATGTTATTGAAAATAAGGAATGTGGAATTGCAATTGTTAGCTCACACTAAATAGTTAGGTATCTGTTTATTGAAAAAGGAATGTAATGATGAATTTTGTTTCTGTTATAAAAATGAAAATTAAAATAAGGAATTTAATCTTCAATTGAAATGGTAAACATATTTTGTAAAGAGATTACTCGAAAAATAGGTTACTGAACTCGTTGATTCATGTCAGTGTGGCATGTTTTGCAACGTGACACATGTCAGGCAACGTGCTCGATGAGCACATGTTTAATCATGCGATGACGTGACGAGTTCTCAATATAGGTAGAGTTTTAGATGCAGTCTGGGAGAGAGGAGAGAAGAGAGAAAGAGCCGAGAGAGAGAGGGGTTCGAGACAGCTGCTGACACCAAACCTTGGAAGCGAAGGTTAGAGAAGAAAAGCCATGTAAAGAAACTTTGAATTCCTCGGGCGAAATCATGGACCGGTCATGAAATAAAGGACGTCATCATGTGTTTTTGTATCTGCGTCTCTGTGTTGTTATTCAACAGAAAAGCTATTGTCCATTTATGTTATAAGAACTTTGTGAAAATCATCATCTCAAAAATAGGTAAGAAATATATGTATCAATGTTATAGAAACACTCCCGTTCATACAGAACTCTCAAAAGTATAAATGTTAATCTCTCGGTCTATCTTTCTATCTATATATCAAATCTCCTCTCATTGTGTATTATATGTATATTGTCTCTTATATATACTGAACCGTCTGTCTCTTTATATATATACTGTTTATGTCTCCAATATGATATCTCCACAAACATGAAAATCTTAACACACATGAACACTCCTAAGACTGTCTTGATATTGCACTAAGACTCCTCCTAATACGAACAGTCAACACCAAAGAATTATACATACGTCATCATAATACCACCCAGTACGTAACACAAGCATTCCAGCCTCGTTGATTCTTATCCTTGGATAAGTGGTGATTCCAATAGAAAAAAAAGTAAGGCTTAGATGTATGTGCTTGTATGAGTATATGTTTATGCGTCTTACCATCGGTTCGTCTGTCTGTTCGATCACTAGTGAATAGTCTATAACAGATTACAATGAACGGAAACTGAATCAATTAAACAATACATCCGATAAGTTAGTTTTATTCAGTTGTTTTTAAGAATAATATGAATTTCGTCCGTTGCAACTGTCGTGATGACAATGATTTCGCAGAGGATCGGTAAATTTATCGATGGGAACCTCGTTTCTATGCCAATAGCTCTTGAAATATGAAAAGCCTTCGATAGGACTCGGCAGAAAGATATGCTCCACAAACTTGCTAGCAATAGAATATCCTGAAGTATGTTCTTAAATATCAGATTTTTTCCCTTCTATAATCATATAAAAATAGTTATTAAGGGTCAAAAAGTTTAAAGCACTTGGCATAAATTCCAGCGTTCTTGAAACATCTTTTATTGTCCCAATCCTATTTCTGGTTCTTATAAAGGACGTCCAAATCATATTTTGAGATGATTCGTTGACATCTATGCAGCTGTAACGATCATTTATGGTATCACTTCAACAAGAATTAATGATCCAGATCTGTTTTATCTTTATAAACTTATCCGGGAACCAATACGTTGTAGCCTCAGTCGCAAAGCAGACAAAGAATAGTAAAGAACAACTTGCCTTTTTATTGTACAACATTTATTTCCTTCTCCTCCTCTCGTTAGCGCTATGACGTCCCACTCGTAGTCGTCTTCTTGAACGTCATCCATGCCTCTAAGGTGATCTCGAACGTTCTCCCACGACCATAACGTGATCGTTCTCTCTTACGCGTTCTTTCTCCTTTTATTACATTCTTTTTCTTTACCGGTGACGTAATTTCGCGTGCACTTGCGTACGCGTATCCGCTCCGTTTAACCCTCGATCTTTCCTTCAAGTTAGATAATGTAGTGAAATGAAGGAGAGTACGATTGCTAATATTAACTCCTCTAAAACTCTAGCTGGTCTCTTTTCACCACCAGCACTCGGATCATCACTTCTTCCCAGTTAAAATGAATGGGCTCCCTCTCGAGAAAGCATCATTCTTTGATCATTTTCAGGAACTAACTTTCGCTCAAGACTGTTATATATTGGTTATCATCGAGTTCTCATTAGGGTTATCATTTAGGGGCGCCAAATTGAACATGTTATATATTGTTATTATTGAGGGGTACCATTTACGTTTTGGTGTATAACATAAAAAGATTCCGTGTGCGTATGATTGTCTCTAATATAAAGGGTTGTGTGTTTGTTGCATCATAAAGGGAATCGTGTGTGTGACATGTAATTTCAGAACCTACCTCTGCTTCTTCGATGTTGGACCATCTGGAAATTTCTCATCCTGGAGGGAGACTTGATACCTGTTTGACGAAGATTTATCACTCCAAGACGATGAATGGGTTTTATAGTTTTTATTTCACTTTCCCCAGAGGTCCTGTAGAAGGTGGAAGTGAAATCGGCCTGTGTGGTTCTTCTTCTACACACGTCAGCGTTCGTCTCCCCCCTCCCCAATGAAGAGGGGGAGACAACGGGAAGCCGCGTCCGTCTTCTTCAAAGCCCAAATCAAATCTCAGAGATCTAGCCAACCTGACCACGTCACATATACGTAATCTGGACAGCTGACCTTCGGTTCTGGTAAACGTGTCTACACTCCGCGTTTACTCACCTCTCTCTCTCTCTCTCTCTCTCTCTCTCTCTCTCTCTCTCTCTCTCTCTCTCTCTGTAACAAGACTAGAAGACATCAAATCAGTTGCTAACGTGTCTGATGCGACATATAAAACTAAAGTGACATTGATTGTTGCAGCTGCTTTTTCTTTTTCTTTCTGTTCCAAAGGATGTTTATATGCCTTGTTACACGACAAGGTTATAATGGTATGGCAATTATAATGATGCTTTGATAATGATTAAGAAAAGGTAAAAATGGAGATATGTAATATCACAAATTTTAAACATTTACTTAAAGTAGCATTCATTAAAAACAACAACCACAATATTAAAATTAAAGATGGCACAAATACCATAAGCACAATTTCGATTTTTCAGATTTATGTAATCATGCCCATATTCGTTCTATTTTCTGTTAAGGTTATTGATTTTAAGGTTTTTGATGAGTCAGAGAGAAAAATATGTAAAAATCGACATAATAAATATATGATTGTTTCTGCGCTACGAAATAGTTGCTGTCAAGAATTGAACATTGTAACATGCTAACTAAATAAACAGTAACATGAACAACATCTATATATATATATATATAGTGCTTCTGCCAGCATTTTTAATTCCAATTGCAAGTACATAAGTTCAAGATGACTGGAAACAATCCTCAGATAAACAGAGAACACATACATCGTCTAATATATTCCCCAATGGTCATCAATCTTATACTGGCTAGACTCATCTTAACTAGACTCATTACTTAACTATATATATATATATATATATATATATATATATATATATATATATATATATATATATATATGATGAAAATAATGGAAATAGTATTCCGACAAAATAGAGAAAATAAAAAGGAACAAACCGTATTATGTGTTCATCAACGTTTCGTCTTTATTTCATCCAGAGGAAGTCTCGAAATAAAGACGAAACGTTGATGAACACATAATACGGTTTGTTCCTTATTGTTTTCTCTCTCTCTCTCTCTCTCTCTCTCTCTCTATATATATATATATATATATATATATATATATATATATATATATATAAAGCTGAATGTCTGTGTGTGTGTCTGGTTACGAATAGGCTCTTATGGTTGACTATTATAGAAAACTGATCACATATAATGATAGAAGATGTATCGAGATAGAAGAATGGGTATGTTTGATCTGGCATAATGATGATTAATTAAAATTGTGGGGTCTCCGTACGCATCTGGTCCGCAAAGTATGGAAATAAAAAATTTAAAAATTAAAAAAAAAAGTTTACAAGTGTTTTTGATGTAGATGTACATAATAATACTTTGATAATATGTTTTAACTTAAATAGGGATGGTATAATAAAATTGTGGGATCTTCGTTCGCGCCTGGCCTCCATAGAATGGAAATAGGCACAAACTTTAATAAAGACTTTTCATATCTATCTGTGTAAGTATACTTTGATAATTATGTTTCAGTTTGAAGAAATATGATATAATAAATTTGGGGTGTTCATTCGCACCGGACCTCCATAGAATGGAGGTATGTCACAAAGTTTAACAAAGTTTTTTAATATAGATCCACAGAATATTGTGATAAGTGTTTTAGTGTGAAGAAGTATGGTATAATAAATTATGGGGTTTATCTATTATATTTTTACTTTCATCATATTTTGCTTTGGTTTTGATACCCCAAATTCGAAGCTATCTCTTTCCTTCCTTTTCATAACTTATACTTTCATAAATCAGAGTCCATTTTCTGTAGGCTGTTTTTGAACCCAGTCAACGACGGGTACTTTTGCTAGTATATATATATATATATATATATATATATATATATATAACGTATGTGTGTGTTGGAAAAGTACAGACTACTCTGCTCAATTTTCGTCACCAAGAAGTGTTTATTGATCATTATAGTAATTTTTCTATATAAATATCGATAAACTCTAGAATCCAATGTAAACATATCTCTCTTGCTCACGCATACACACACACACACACACACACACACACAAAACTCCCTCTTACCTTAGGGCACCACTGAATATACAAGCAATAAAAATACCAGGAAGACCTTTCAGAAATCCAAGAATATCCATTACGTAGAGCGGAAGTAACTGAATAAAAAACAAGACAATATTATTCAAGCATAATTATTTAATGTAATAGCTACTTTGACAGGAAGAAAACAAAACAAGAACATAAGTCAACCCTAAGAGTGGATACCTCCACTTAACAATATAAGGACATGCCGAACTCTTATCTTGGCCTTACTTTTCCATAGTGTATCAAGTATTCCTGAAGCTATGCTATGGTAACACGTGTGTAAATTGAAAACCTATTTAGCCAGTCAGGTTTAAGTTTTGCAAGGCGGTAACTGTATACAAACACATGATTCATAGAGAAAATTAGGAAAATTGGAATTTAAATCCCGTAAAAATTCCGAACATGCGCCGATTCTTTTATGGCCAAATTCAGTTCAGTTAAAGTCGCAGAAGATACGAAACTTTATTGCTTAAAATGTAAGCCACGTAGCAAGTCTCTACGATGAAGAGAACAAAAGTGATCACTAAAAGTATTACTTTCACCTTTTCATGATCACCTTTTCCAAAAAATAAACCAGTTCTACTCTGACAAATGTTTTGATCAAGTGATGTGAGGGCTATACTGCACACAAATAAACTCGATCAAAAGAAACCCTAACCCTAAAAACGCGCGGACATATATGATACCCAATAACATTTGTGTTACTCAAGTGTGTCGAAAAATCTACCGATTATTATTGGTTAAGCATCAAATTTTCAGACTATAAGAAAATCCGGCGAGCAAAAGATGTGTTATATGTCCAGCCCAGGTATTGTAGAACGTCTATGTTTATATAGACAGTCTATACGAAGGTCAAGGTATTTTACAAAAGTAATTTTCGGAATTATAAGCAGCTTATGATTCTAACGCCCTCTTGAAATTGAGCGATAACTTTTCGAAATTTCCTTTTTATAATGTTCGGATTTAGTGTTCAATTCGATCATGACGGGTGGCCTACTTAGAAGTAGTCCGTATACGAGTCAAGAGGAAGAATGTAAGAATATCGCATCGCGCATTTTTTTTTTTTTTTTTTTTTTACAAAACATATTTTCGGTATGATTTCATATCTCAGAGATTTTAGTGCATGTTGTTCTTGGTACACCGACTTGCGGGGATACTTTCTGAGGACTGGCGACTTTCGAGAGCTTTTTGTAAGCCATCGATGAATATCACGGAAGACTTCGGACTACTACTTGAGGCCTCTGTAAATACACTCACACACATACGCAATCAGACACACACGCAAACAGACACATATATCTGTACATACATTTTATTTATTTTACATAAACATTTATATGTCGCTACACACTCATGAGCATGTTTCATTCAACCAGTTACAAGGTACTAGAGACCTCATTAGGCGATGCTGCTTATACAAAAGTCGAGTCGTTTCATATCTTGTTGTATTTCGGTAATGAGCATATTTGTATGAACCTCGTTACATCCATTGGTTATTTCACCTTTGAAAAATATTAGCATATATATATATATATATATATATATATATATATATATATATATAATTATAAAACTCTCTGGGCCGTCTTTCTTTCTTGCTTAAATCTTGTATTATGATAAAACCCTATATTTCAAAATATATTCATTAATTGATATAATAATTAAGTGCTACAAAACAGATACGGTCAAGAATTGTAAATATCAACTGAATTAAAGGAATAAATTGTAAGATGGTCAACACCATGAAATTTGGAATATAGGCTTTTGTCATTTATTCATTATATTGCTCTGTAATTACATTGAGCTTCTTAAATAAGGATTGGTATATATAAAGAGAAAATATAAGTGAATAAATGATATTTTCACACACAATGTCACACATACACACGCACACACACACACACACACACACATATATATATATATATATATCTTCTATATAATACTAAAACTCTGTCGTTCTTGGTTGTTTGCTTGTTTGCTTGCGCACTATCCTCTCCTCCTCCTCCTACTACTACTACTATGCCTCCTCTTCTTGCTACTACTATTACTTCTCCTCTTTACAACTACTACTACGCCTCCTCTTCCTCCTCTTACTACTACTACTAGGCCTCCTCTTCCTTATCCTACTATTACTACTACTGGTTGACATGTATATTCTGTATTACAACTATACTGTCGCAATTTTCTCACAAATAAATCAACTTTGATCTGTTGACAACGTATTTTTTTTACTGTGTACATTTTCAGTGGCCTAATTTTTTTTTGCGTTTTAAATTATCCAAATAAACAATTGTTAATACTTTCTGCATTTTTTTTTACATCGTTCATTTCCGTATTACGTTTAAGTTATTTTAACGCAATTTTCTTACAAATAAATCTATTATTTTACAATGTATGTGTTTTACTTTCAGCAATTTTCTTACAAATAAATCTACTATTTTACAATGTATGTGTTTTACTTTCAGCGACCCAATTTTTTTTTTACGTTTAAATTAAAAAACATTTAAAAATTTGAATTTGATTTTAAGTATTATGGTATCTGTTCAGTGCACATTTACCTATAAGTATGGCAAACCACTTATAATTCAATGGCTGTAAGTTTTTTTTTTTTAAATAAACAAATATAAACAGAACGACTCATAGAAATCTATCTATATTCTTTTTTTCATTTTAATATACTGCCATAGAAATGTTTCTGTTACGTCACAAAAAATATTTTCTTTACCATACAAATGTCACGCTCATACATTAATTCCATAGATAACATAACATACTGACCGAACGGGTCACGGGTAGTCTAGTATATATATATATATATATATATATATATATATATATATATATATATATATATATATATATATATATAGTCCTGGGTATGACGTAAGACTACATTCGGCAATGAGGCCCTTGTGCGGGAGCTCCAGGGTTTTGGGGAGAATGTCACTACCCCTTAGTCGTTAGAGTGCTGGGTCACACTTGGGTAAGATGTAGTACTCACTAGCCCCCCTATTTAGGGTCACAAGAATCCAAGCCTGGTTAACGATGCTCTTGGCGGATGAGGAAGGAATCCCAATGGCTTTCGCAGCAGATGAACCAGCACCACAGTGTCGACGCGAGCAACAAGGGTGATGTACAACTCAACTCGGATCTGCCTCAGCCATCGGATGCGGCTGATTGCATGTGTGTAGACTGTCCTGGTTTGTCCTTGCCTCAGTACTTTTGCTTTCAGCGGAGAGGGTGCTAGCAGTACTGGGCAAGCTGCTTATTCCTAGTTTGCCTGGGCTGGGAGAGAGGTGAAAGTCCTGTGGCGATGGAGTGAGGGCGTACCAGCAAGTTTGATGAACTGGAAGCCGCGACGATTGAAATATGATGGTCGTGCTCTTGCTGAAGAGTGTCAGCATTGCAAGGTAGCAGCTCCGGTGACCGGGCAGCTATATTCAGAGGTGCACTGCCTGCCCCAATCTGGGGAGGGTCCTAGAAAAGATGGACTAAACATTGTTTGTTCACACACACACTCCTGGGTGGCTAGCCACACTCGGCGGGAATCCACAACAGCGGTACAAAGACAAAGAAATCAACCAAAACCTTACTCTGGCATCGTGGAATGTCAGAACCCTGATTGACAATGATGATAGACCGGAACGAAGAACAGCCCTCATCTCTTGAGAGCTGGACTGCTATAAGATTGACATTGCAGCGTTACAAGAAACTCGATTTCCCGACCAGAGACAACTAAATGAAAAAACTCATACCTTCTACTGGTCTGACAAACCTTCTGGGGAGCGAAGAGAAGCAGGGGTTGCATTTGCATTCTCAAACAACCTTGTGAAAGAACTGGAATCACTACCAACAGGGAAAAGTGATCGCCTCATGACAATGAGAATTCACATTGACAGGCAAAGATACCTGACAATGATCTCCGCATATGCACCAACGATGACAAATGACCTGAAGACTAAAGAACTATTCTATCAGTCTCTTGGCAAGCTGCTTTCTGAGATCCCTGCAGGTGACAAATTCATTGTACTCGGTGACTTCAATGCTTAAGTGGGAAAAGATCATGCAGCATGGCCACAGACAATGGGTAAATTTGGAAAATGATAAATGAACTCGAAAGGCGAACTTTTGCTATCAAAGTGCTCCGAACACGGACTTACTATAACAAAAACGTTCTTCAACTATCCAGACAAATGGTACTGCTCGTCGAAACATCCGAGATCCAAGCACCCCACTCTGTTGAATAGAAGATCTAAAGGACTTTCGCAGTACCAGAGCTATGAGAGGAGCTGAATGTTGAACTGATCACTACATGATCCGTGCCAGATGCAACATAAAACCAAAGCCTCATCCGTTCAAGAAGAAAGAACCAAAACCACCAAAGAAACTAAATACCGAATCACTAAAGGACCAAAGTGTGAAAGACAAACTAGCACACAAAATATCTTATAGTCTCACAACACCAACAGAACAGTGGGAAACACTGAAAAATGCTGTGTTCACTTCTGCATCTGAAATCCTTGGTAAACCAAGTAGGAAACATGCAAACTGGTTTGATGAATCCAACAAAGAGATCATGGCACTCATTCAAAAGAAAAACCTGTTGTTTAAAAAGACCCTGAAAGAAATGCACAAGAGCAGCAAGGGACAAGTACAAAAGTTTAAAATCTGAATTTCAAAGAGAACTGCGGAAAATGAAAAACGATCGGCGGGTGAAAAAAACAGCTGAAATTCAGAACCTGGCAGACAGAAATGACTCTAAAACGTTCTTTGTATCGTTGAAAGAAGTTTACGGGCCACAGGGTGCCTGCTTGTATCCTGTGAAGAGCATTGATGGCAGTCTGCTTCATATGGAGAAACACACGATAATGGAGAGATGGAAGGAACACTTCGAACTTCTGTTGAACCCAGAAACACATGTTGAAGATGGAGCTGATAACATACCTCAACTGCCGATTAGACACCAAATGGATGATTTACCAACAGCAGATGACATGGCCATAAAGAGGAGAAAGAACGGAAAGGCTGCAGGACCAGACAACATACCACCAGAAGTTTGGAAGCATGGCGGAGCAGTCAATTACTACAACTTTTCCACAACATGTGGACATCAACAGCAGAAGTTCCCCAGGATTTCAAAGATGGCAACATTGTGACAGTGTAAAGAGAAAAGGCGATAGGGCGGAATGCGGGAACTACACAGGAATCTCCCTTCTGCCTATTGCTAGGAAGATTATGGCCAAAATCCTACAGCATCGACTACAGGCCTTGGCTGAAGACATTCTACCGGAGAGCGAATGTGGATTCAGGGCCAACAGATCCACAAAAGACATGATCTTTGCCCTACGACAATTACAGAAAAAGTCCATTAAACAACGTCAACCTCTCATTGTCACCTTTGTAGATTTTAGCAAGGTCTTCGACACAGTTGATAGAGACATGATTTGGAAGTTACTGAGATGCTATGGTTGCCCACAGACCCTCACAAGATTACTGCACAGTTTCCATGATGGCATGACTGCTCCCGTTTGCAGGGGTGACAGATGCTCAGACTCCTTTAGCATTGAACACGGCGTCAAGCAAGGCTGTGTCCTTGCGCCAACTCTGTTTACAATCTTCCTTGCTGCTGTCCTGAAAAGCATGCCTGAAGAACTCGGTGATCTCTACATCCGAACCAGAAGTGATGGTGACCTTTTCAACCTCAGACCAAGACACATGAGTAAGTGATCAAGGAACTACTCTTTGCTGATGATTCAGCACTTGTGACCCACAGCATCCAAGCAATGCAAAAATTAGTGACAGCATTTGCTGAGGCATCCAAGAAATTTTGACTGACAGTCAACATCAAGAAGACTGAAGTTTTGATTCAAGACACCGGTGACACAAACATTAACCTCAGAGAAGTACTCCTGAATGGTACCCCATTGGCAGAAGTTGAACAGTTCACTTACCTAGGAAGTACCATTACGAACACTGGAAAAATTGATAAAGAACTCTCAAAACGGATCCAAGCGGCTGCATCCGCCTTCGGAAAGACCGTCTGTGGAATCAGAGAAGAATCAGATTAAAGACCAAGATGAAAGTGTATAAACTATTATCCTACAGCTATCCTACTATCTGTACAGCTCTGAAACCTGGACCCTCTACTGACGCCACTTCAAGAGATTAAACCTGATACAACAAAGGCACCTCCATCATCTAATGGGTATCTCTTGGAAAGACCATGTATCGAATTTTGAAGTACTAGAAAAGGATAAAATGCCCAGTGCTGAAGAAATAAGCATAACAAACCAACTAAGATGGACAGCACATGTCATGCACATGTCAGACAACAGACTACCAAAAGCAGTTTTCTTTGGTGAACTCAAAGAAGGTACACGACCTCTAGGCGCATTGAAACTGCGCTAAGACGTGTTCAAGAGACATTTGAAAAACACAAACCAACTCAACGACTGGAGAAGAAAAGCTGAAGATCGGATTGTTTGATGAAGTGTGGTATCAGGCGCAGCCGATGCCATTAAAGATCAAAGCATTGCTGCTTGGGAAGCAAAAAGAGCGCGACTATGGGCGTTACTACCCGGATTCTCTGCTATCAGGTGTCACATCTGCGGCCGGGGTTTCAGAGCTCCGATAGGACTCACATCGACTTTCGATGCGGACACTAACCAACCTCTGTGTCATCGTCGAAATCGACGGACTGCCAAGATATATATATATATATATATATATATGTGTGTGTGTGTGTGTGTGTGTGTGTGTGTGTGTGTGTATAAACTAACAAGGTTTTCAGAGATAGATTCACATAATCAGAAATATTCTGGAACTACGTTAACTAATAAGTTTATCTAAGTTTCAACGAAGGTGGAACAATAATATCGTGAGGTCTTCGGTCGCACCAGATTTCCATAGAATGGAAATATGTTACTAGTAAGTATTTAATTCACTAACCTGATCACCTTGAGTAACGAGACCGAAGGTCTTTGGGTCACAATATTTATAGAAATCGTACAGAACAATTCCAATGAGACAACAGAGATATAAGATAATGCACAGTCCGGGAAAGTTCAGCCACAATGCCCTGAAAATGAAACAAAAAGAATACTACTAATACAGGTAAAAGAGAAACACACACACGCATACATTTTATATATATATATATATATATATATATATATATATATATATATATATATAAGTGGCAACGCAACAGGGGAGACAACCGGAGCAGCAAAACTGAAGTTGCCTGCCAGGACACTATATATACAAATGTACACAAATTTGGGCATATTTTATTGGTTTGAAAAGATAGATTACTTTTTACCAATTGTCATAAAACTTTAGCAACAGAATAGCATTATAATTTTTTAAAAAGCCTGTAAATTTTCATGTGGTGTCGCTGCACAAAACTAAAGTTATAAGCATTTCAATATTCAATATGGCTACGAGTATAGACATATCCATATATATATATATATATATATATATATATATATATATATATATATATGTATATATATATATATACACCACCTTTTTGGCAATTTTATAAGTTCTAAATCTCAGTGACTATTGATCAGAATTTAACAAATATAAGGCTCGTTGGAAAGCTAATGACTTTACTTGTGTAGTGGGCTATGTGACATTTTCCCTTAAGGTCACACATTAGGGAGATCATCCATCATCCAGAGCCTATGTTTGACACATTTACAGCCATTAAATATTTCAATCATAGTCATTTGTTTTTCTAGTTTTGCATATGCATTACAAAATATCTGATATTTCATCAAAACCTATCGCCTTGATGGAGAGAAAACTAAAACTTGCTGCTATGGTTTCAAATGATTATGAAATAACAGCAAAGGGAGACTTGATTCCAAATATTTCTCATATGTTATATCTCCTCTCTTTGGTTTTCATACATAAAGTTAATTTCACAGAGTATAAGGATTATTTGATACTGGAGATAATCGTATCCTATTTTCAAAAGAGGGGAGATATAACATATGAGAAATATTTGGAATTAAATCTCCCCTTGCAGTTATTTCAGATCATTTGAAACCATAACAGCAAGTTTTAGTCTCCCCCTCCATTATCCATCATGACCAGAGGTTTGGGGGGAATATATATATATATATATATATATATATGTATATATATATATATATTTATATATATATATATATATATATATATATATATTTATATATATATGTGTGTGTGTGTGTTTAGATAGATAGACAGATGGCTAATTAGTAAAGGATATAGCAATTCCTGCAATACTGCTTGTTTTACTATCAGCAACTCGCTTTTCTTATTTTGTCCTTTAGTTCTCACATACCATGAACGATGTTTCCGACAACGAGGGAAAAATTACAATTTTACAAGTTGAAGGCTATTCATCTAACACTTATCATTGACTACATAGTTTGTCAACCTAAAGTAATCATTTTAGCTACTTACATCAAGTGGTTTCATGCATTGTCTGAAGCGATTTCCATAAAAAAGTAAACCATGCATGGTCCCCCGTGAATGCACAGTGAACGAGGCATAAAAAATTACGAAGTTCACTATTTGCCTCCCCCACCCCCACTCCATTTAATTTAGCCCCAAAAGTCCCCAGTAAAAATGAACAAACAGTGCAGTTTTAGGCTTTAACATATGTAAATTTGAGTTCTGCACCATGAAAATAAAGAAATGACTGAGTCCATCATTTGCCTCCCTCCGTTTAGCCCTGAAAGTCCCCAAGACCTTAACATATTTAAATTTGATTTTATCACCATGGAAAACTGCTAAATAGACAAATATGGTAAAATAGTCCCAAAAATGGAGTGTTTTTATTTGCTCTAAAAGAGCCCTTGAGACACACACAAAAACTATCGCAAAGTATAGACAAACAAAATTATATAGATTTCAGTTAGTTACAACTTTTCAGAAAGTTTTATAAAAATCCAAGGCATCAATTCCAAAGTTATTGAGAAAAGTGCAGACAGACAAACGGACGAACAGACAAGGATGAATTTACAGATCCACCTTCTTTTTGTCAGGGGACAAAAAAAAACAAACAAACATACTGTTTATATAATGAATATACAATATAAAAATATAATAACATGAGCTTGTCTGTAACCAAAACTATGTCATAGTCCATAAAGCTATTATTTTATGTTCTTACAATTTTATTTTCAGGGCCCATAACTAGTGCTTAACTAAACAAACTACAGATTAGCGCCATATCAATGGCAACACACACATAATTATTGAGACATTTTTATATGCATATCTTTATTCAATCTATGTTGCATTTGACATGACCTGATCAATTGAATCAATTTCAGGCACTGAATGCAGTTCCACAATTGTGAACATATTTCTATTTGGTGAACAAATATAGAATAAATGACATATTTACACGAATAGCAAACACAACAGGCACAACTACTATACAATGCGATGCAATGGAGCGCGTAAATATCTCCACTGGACCATCTGTAAAAAGTTGAATGTCGAATGTAGCAACATATCCTGGGAATATATACCAGAACGAACAACTGAAAATAAGTCATACATTATGACTGTGCAATTCCCACAGTTACGTACATAGAAAATAGAGATATTTGAACATGGCAGAGTGATATGGGACAAGAAAGGAGAAAGGAGCAACCTTAGTAAAAATGTGTGTCTCCAATGATGTTGTGCTGTGTTAAGCAGGGCAGAAAGGGAAAATATCACGAAATATCAAGGTTTTATGTACGACATGAAAAGAAACGAGAATCTGAGGAAGATCTCCATCATTTGAGTAATTATAGGAGCGATTGAACTCATGAAAATAATTTTTTTTAAAAATAACTGGCAAATATACTCGGTAAACAAAGTGCAAGAGGGATACAATCAATTGCACTTAAAGGAAAGGTTAGAATATTTTTTTATTCAATTTTCACCCCAAACAAGGCACAGTGCCACTTTGAAGTAGGGGGCTACTATCACGGACATAAGTTACATAAGCTGCAGGGGTATTATTAAGGGAGATGAGTAGCAAGGTGTCTGTTTACATTACATTTGAACTTCTGCATGTCAGTACAGTTGGGAAAGCAGAATCCCGGAAGGGCTGGGGAAGAAAGTATTGATTAGAATATTAAAAAATATCTCTCGTTTAGAATCTATGAAATGGCAGGTGAATATCTGGCATTCTATAGGAGTCCACATCTCAAGATAGAACAAAATGATAAAAATATTGAAAGAAAGTATACATAAATTGAATGCCTACTGGAGAGAACTTGAATGTCTACTGAACTTTATTCTCGAGTGTCTGATGTCTTTCTGTACAAGCATTTATAAGGAAAAGCTAGCATGAGAATACTTCCCTCTTCAAGTAAACCGTAATTAAATATTCAAAATAATATAGTATTAGTAGCTCAAATTAGATTCCTTCGATA
The DNA here is from genome assembly GCF_053919585.1 of Euprymna scolopes. Lineage (NCBI taxonomy): Eukaryota > Metazoa > Mollusca > Cephalopoda > Sepiida > Sepiolidae > Euprymna > Euprymna scolopes. Next base: position 49,694,032 of record NC_136503.1, on the reverse strand, counting down.
TTGTTACCCAAGAATGGCTTATACAAAGGAATTATGCACATTCAACAAATAGTGTTTCCTATAGTAGCAACAGTAACTGGATACGCCATCAGATGATGAATTCTTGTCCAAGAATCCGGTAAGACCAAGAAACCACCAAAAAGATATACAATAACACAGTCAATTGATCCATTAGAGGAAATATAATGCTCATCACTTCTTTACAAAGTCAAGATTTGAGAGGTATATAAAATTTTTACATAACACTCGAAAAGTTATGTATATTATAGAAAGATTAAATGTTGGCTCATTTCTGAGAATTTCCAACTAAAGTCAAATGAAATAAACACCAATATACATATGCATACACACACATATCTGTAAAATCTACTTATACATGCATATAAGTATATATATGAACACATGTATGCATATGTATGAATACATAATATATAGATAGATAGTTAGATACATACATAAATATATACCTACATATACACATATATAGTACATATAAATATAATGTTTGTACTACTATATAGAGATACACTTATATGCATACGATCAGACATGCTTATATATATATATATACATATATATATACATACATATATATATATATATATATATATGCGCTCAGATCATCATATAATGACCAGATAACTCTGACAGACGTTAAATGTTTAAATTTCAACAATATTTCTCGCGGTTAACGGTGGCCGAATGGATTTGCTCCTTGCTAATGGAGTCAGAGAAGGCTTCGTTGCCGGGTTCGAATCCCTCGACCGGCAGTAATCATGACACCCTACACTGATGATTCCCAAAAGGATGAAACATACTAGTGTCTGTAGGTATTTAATAATTATTATAGTAAATAATTTTATATATATATATAGGGTGACCCCAAAAAACGGGCACCAACTCTTATTAGGCCCCGTTTCTTAGTGTTTTGTCCGAATGAAAAGAAACTTTGGTCATAACTAGTTTATTATATTCAAAACATCACATCAAAACACTAGGATTTTTGGCCTTTTTTCTCCGTTCTACCTCATATGTTCTAGATGGCCTTCATTTAGCTTTTGTTTTTTGTTTTTTTTTGGGGGGGGGGCACCCTGTATACTTAAACTCATATTAATGCATATATATGCACACATATGTACATACATACAAATATATACACATATTTATAAATATGTACTTTCATATTTACTATTTACATATTTACTTATATATACATTTATGCTCACACTTTGCGTGGGACTTTGCATATACTTTGTTGTCACCCTTGCATTAAGTATATGTTGTTAGAACAGCAGAAAATATGACCTTAAGCTTTGACCTTACCCTTGAAAATGGTGTGCATCATCCCTAGCTTTATTATTGTCATGGTGTCTACTTTTTTTATTGTTTATTTTGTTGTTGTTTACATTGTTTTTATTTAATATTTTGTTATTATGTGCTCTAATTATCATCTCTAAATTTTAGCAACAACTGTAGGACAATTTTAAGGTATTTTTATTGAAAATTTTTTGTAAGGGGTTGGTTGCGGGAAATTGTTTTTCAATAAGATCTAGAAATTTCTTGCCAAGTTTTGTTTTAACATTTTATTGTATGGGGCCGTATACCAAATTATAGTTCTTTTTCTTCTATATTTAATTTTATTATAGTTATTGGTGTTTTGTTGCTTATATTTGATATCGATATTTTTGTATCCACTATTTTTTAGGGCTGTTTCATAGCTATTGGTTGACCTGTTAAATGCATTTTCATTGCTAGAGTTATTACTGAGTCTACTTACGATCAAGTTAGGAATCTGTTTTATAACTGATGGTGGGTGATTGGACTTAGGGTTTACGTATATTGGAGTAGCGTTATCTTTTAAGTAGGGTTCATATGCGTTTTTATCTAAATTTAACGTGATGTCCAGGGAGATAACCTTAAGAAAATCATACACAAGGAAATGAAAAAATTAGGCCTAAAAACAGACGTATCGGCTAACATAAAAATAACAAACTTCCTTTATCCAAACCATTATCAATGGACCTGAGGTAATTTCGTCAGCATCTGACAAAGCGAAACATTTAGCAAAGAACTTTGCAGCAAATGTTATCCTTTGCGATCAGGGCCGCATACTTCCGGTATTTCCTCCTGTAAGCGAGAACACGCTATGCAACATACGTATATCTGTGCATGATGTTGTCAAACTTATCAAAAACTTTGATTCCAGTAAATATTTAGTTTTCCAATATTTCAATCTTAAGTTTTGAAATGCCATTGCATAAAAAGACTGCTATTTTCATTTTTTTTTTATTGATTTGATAATTTAATAAATTTCTATGCATTTTTTATTTCTCATCTTTGCAAATCAATTTATGAATTACTCCTCTCAACCATCTACAGCTTCTACTATCTTGATAAATTTGCATAATACAAGAAAATATTCTTTTTAGTTCTTTTATCTTTTTTTATTCATTTAATCTATATATCTATAAAAGTGAGAATGTGTGTGTGAGAACACTTCTCAACTTCGCTGTGAATAATTTGCATGTATATGAATTGTAAAGATGGTGGGAGGAAGAGTGAATACTATAAAAATGGGTTAATGGTAAGAGAAATGGTATGAGGAATGGAATGGTAGAAATAAGAGCGAGGAAGAGACGAGGAGTAGGATCTATTATGACATCACAACATATTATGCCTTTGACTTTGTAATCCTTGTAAAACATAATTATCAACCGATCTCAAAGTTAATCTATATATCTATAAAAGTGAGAATGTGTGTTTGAGAATACTTCTCAACCTATACACTCTATGAATACTTGATTTACAGGTTTGAAATTTGGTATATAAGCGTATTCACAGATGTGGAAAATTTTAAATCGGTTTTCATTCGGAAAAAAAGAGCTGCTAAGGGGTAAAAATTGAAAAATTGGTACGTGGGGTGTCATCGGATTTTTATCTGTTTATCAACTGTTTCCTGAGGTTTGAAAACAATTTTTAAAGACGTGCCAAGTTGGTATAATGGTTATCGTACTTGACTCACTATCGTTACTTTTTGGTTTTGATCTCAACTCGAGAGTTTATTTTCCTTACAAGAATTGAATTGTTTAGAAAAAAACAAAATACTCGCATGCACCTGCCTCAGTTTCTTTCCGATTTTTTTAATTCCTTTTTTTTAAGGAATTTAACGTTACATTTTATACCGGGCAACGCCTGATAACAATATATATAATATTTTTATTTATATAGACAAAAATTACATAGTTGCTACATGGAACATGTTAATGTTTCAGAACGATTGGTTTATTGAAAAACTCAAGGCCTCTCGTCAGACAACAAAAATAAAGTTTATCCGCTATTCATCATACCTGGTTCTAAAATAAAAAAAAAAAAGAGAAATGTTTTTTTTATTTAAAAATAAAATATTAAATCACTAACTGTTGCCTGACGAGGGGCCTTCGGTTTTTCAATAAAACATTAATTCCGAAACATTACCATGTTCAGTGTACCAACCATGTAATATTTGTCTGTATAAATAAAAATATTATATTTTGCTATTTTTTATTGAGCACTCTTAATAGCCTCGTTTTAATTCATGGGTTTATTTCCTGAATACCGTTAACTTGGTATATATATATATATATATATATATATATATATATATATATATATATATATATATATATATATATATATATATATATATATATAGATGTTATTTGTTTTTGTTTGTGCAATACGTTTTGAATGAATTCAATTATTTATGAAAGTGCATTTTTACCTAAATGCGAGTTGGGAATAATTTTCCCTTTAACCAATTTGGTACCCTCACATGTGAGCGGCATATATATTGTTTTTTTAAATATAATTAAAAGTACAATTAACATATACACGCATGTGCGTTGAATTCGAAAGATGAATTTATCTCCTATAAATAGTTACAAACACGTCTAATATCCGGTCAAAGAAATCACTCCATCCCTCCACCAAATATGGTTATCCGTGTTACTGGAATAGCTGTGGTGCTCGTGGCAAGATAAGTGTTATCCTAATTCATTCTCGTCCTAAAAAAAATACTAATTTTGTTATTTCTTCTCTTTTAAATTTCTTTATATATATATATATATATATATATATATATATATATATATATATATATATATATATGTATATATATATATATATATATATATATATATATATATATATATATATATAGTAATTTATAAAATATATATGGCGATTAAGCTACACTGAATATTCTGCGTTTCATCCACTATAGGATTCGTCAAGCTTATGCGCATAAGCCTGACGAATCCTATAGTGGATGAAACGCAGAATATTCAGTGTAGCTTAATCGCCATATATATTTTATAAACTACTAACTAGCTCTACCGACGTATTGAGCACTTTTAAAGTAAATACTTAAAGTTTACGCATAAATCTATACTTTCGTATATTAAATTTGTGTGAGTAAATGAAGTAGTTATATATATATATATATATATATATATATATATATATATATATATATATATATATATATATATATAATTCGTATATCAAGAAAACTTACACTTGTGCTCTTTTAAGGGTTGGACACGTGCAGGCACGTTGTACCTGCGCTTGGTTTACTCCATAAACAGCTAACCAGTTAAAGAATCCGCCAATTACCACTGACCAAAAACTATGTCTTACGGCAGGATCAGGATTAAAGCTGTCAAACAAAGAAACAAACAAAATATTTCATAGTAACTCGAACTGAAAAAAATGATGACATCAATTATGTTCTTGTTTTATTTCTTTAATTTTCTTGCAATCTTGTATCACATGAATCTACTACATTTGACTGTGTCTTAAAAAGTAATGCAATGATCCAGTAATTAAGCAGCATCAGACTCAAAATTCATCTTTTGGACGTGTAAGACATGAGGTAATTTATAGGTTAATTGTTTACATGTACCTACATTTTTTTTATTTTGCTTTGTTTTTTGTGACGTATATTAACGTATGAAATTGCCTTTTCTGTATATTGGACTGTGGACGGAAACACCTGTATTTTCTATCGCTCTAAACACTTTCTCACATATAAGACTATTCTCTATCTCTACAAACCTATCAGACGAAGCATTAAGTACATATCATATTTGACCTGGTGAATTTCTGTCCCATTTTAAACAGACATTTTTATAATAGGTTGAAGTAATTTAATTTATTTTAAAATAATAAATATTCTGCATACGGCGTCAGCCGAAATGAACACGTCTACTCAACCTTTGCTTAGAGACAGAACACCTTTCTCTCAGAAGACTAATTGAACAATTTGTATCCTCATCTGTACCTCATTTTATTTCTGGTTACCACAGATGTTGAATATACTATATTAAAAATGTTCTTCCATTTCAAATCCAATATACAAAATGGATGATAGTTAATTGCAGAGGTTAATATTCGTCACTAAAAGAAATAAAAATGATTTATTCAATAATTCGTTGGCATTTTGGCTAAGAACAAAGTGTAGTTTTTATTGTTCTAATTCTATACCTGGTTTAAACTGTTCTCAGTCAGCGAAGACGTCCTTTTAGATACAATTTTAATTTTTGTTTCAATCTAGAGTTCTTTTTTTTGGGGGGGGGAGCTGGATTTTTGCCAAATTAAATACCAGCCTTTATCTAAATCTGCCCCTGTTGGGACGCTAGTAAATATCGATTAAGAGAAAATTACTCAACAACAACAGCAGCAACAAACAACAACAACAACAATAATAACGATAATAATAATAATAATAATAATAATAATAATAATAATAATAATAATAATAATAATAATGTCATTTCTAATTTTAATTTTTCAACGAATACATCATAGAAAAAAAAAAGAGTACGATTAAACTATAAAGAAATAATTAATACGAATACCAAGCATGAAATGAATAAAATCTTTTAAAAGAATTCATAATAATTAAAAAAAGAACAAAGCACTTTAATTATTAGTTTTTAAAGATTTAAACGCATATTTGTTCTCCCATTGTTACAAATACGATTGAATTCAGAAAATTCTTGATGTTTTGGCATTGAAAAAAGAAGAGTGCAGCATCTGTTCCCGTATTACAGTTCACCCATTTCTGCCCTCGGTCAGGGAATCAAAATTAGTCTGAACTGAGACAATTTTAATTGTTGTCCCAACCTAAAGGTCCTATTTTGAGGGATTGATTTTTCCTGCATTAAAAAACCAACCTTGTTTGCAACTGTATTCTTATGGGGAGGCAATTACATAGAAACTTCTGTACAGAAACAGCTAATTAATGAATGTTCATATATATATATATATATATATATATATATATATATATATATATATATATATATATAGTAGCTATGGTTTCCTTATCCCTCAACTTTAACATCAATATGTATACTTAACCTTTTACATAAAGTTAAATGCACTCATAGTCATTGCTACCCTAATCTCCGACCGCCCCCTTATTATCATACTCCCTATATCATAACAGCAGAAACTTATAAATATATTGCTTTCAGTTTTCCAACCTTACATAACCGCGCCCCCCCCCCCAAATTAATCAAAATTACCCACTCCATAGAAAATAGACACTCCACAAACCGTTAAAATAAATTACCACACAGCAACAATGCACCCCTATTTAACCATAATACATATACCCCTTAATCTCAACACTATGTTAAAGACCATATATATTCTTATATATCATACTATATATAATAAGCTTCTCCTTATTTATTTAGAATTCAATAAAGCTTCCCCCAACATTCTATAATTCCTCTTAATCTTTTTCATCCCTAATGAACCTTACGCTAGACGTCGTATCTCCCCCATGCTACCTAGCACCTTCTCTACTCTTCTGATGAGAAGCAATAGGCTTCGAAATGCCCTGGCCTAAAGAGTGCCTTCTATCCCCCAAATTTTGCCTGTATTCTATTATTCAATAAATGATCCACTCTATATCTACCTATATATAGTTTTGTGTCTTCATTTCATACTCTTGTTGTCCTATTGCATAAGCTCCAATAATTATTGTCGAGCTTGGCATTATCCGGATAAGTCTCCTTTTGTGGAATTGATCTTTCTCTTTTCTTTTTCCATTAAGCTATATATATATATATATATACACGAGCAAACAGTTAATAAAACATGTTAAAAAACACTTTGAAATGAGTTAAAAACATATTTAATCTGAAAAGGAAACACTAGATAAATGGATAGTCCTTAATCCGCGGAGTTTCGAAGAAATACTCTCCTTCTCATCAGAGGGTAGGAATTAGCAAAATGCGGGATCGGATACTTCTGCATGCAAAATCCGATCCCGAATTTTGCTAATTCCTACCCTCTGATGAGAAGGAGAGTATTTCTTCGAAACTCCGCGGATTAAGGACTATCCATTTATCTAGTGTTTCCTTTTCAGATTAAATATGTTTTTAACTAATTTCAAAGTGTTTTTTAACATATTTTATTAACTGTTTGCTCATATTATAAGCTCTATTTCCTATTTGGTTTTATCGAGCTTTTATATCTGGCTGAGATAATTTTATAAATATTAATTCTTTAATATTTATAATTTACTGTAATTTTACCATCTTGGATCATTTTGTAAATTCAATTGTAATTTTCATTATATATATATATATATATATATATATATATATATATATATATATATATATATATATATATATATTTAAAGTGATGGTTGTGTAGATCCAACGAGAGAAAAAATGTATATTTAAAAGAGTGTAGCCATCAACAATTGTGGGTTTTTTTTTTTAAGGTTTTCATCATATTTTTATTTTAAAATATTTTTATAACGCGTTTCGAGCTTAGGGTGTGCTCTCTTCAGATGTTTTCGTAAAAAGTTTTTAAAAACTTTTTATGAAAACATCTGAAGAGAGCACACCCTAAGCTCGAAACGCGTTATAAAAATATTTTAAAATAAAAATATGATGAAAACCTTTAAAAAAAACCCACAATTGTTGATGACTACACTCTTTTAAATATATATATATATATATATATATATATATATATATATATATATATATATATATATATATAAGTGAAAATGTCTGTGTCTGTGTACACTTCCCTACCAAATAACTCTGTCAATTTTCGGTCTACAGACTCGAAATTTGACATAAAGGGTATTGAGATTTGGGGAAAAAATGTCCCTCTGCGGTCTCTACCAAATTACTCAGCCAATTTTTGGTTTAAACATTTGAAATTTTACATAAAGTGTATTCAGACATGGGACAAGCTTTTTAATAGTTTTTGTGTTGAAAAATTGGCTTCCGAGGGGTCAAAGTTCAAAAGATTTGACCTTTTAATCAGTTTTTGAGTGGAAATTTGGCTGGCAAGAGGTCAAAGTTTACAGAGTTGACCTTTGCAGACTCTACCAAACTCCTCCGCCAATTCTGGGTCTAAACACTTGAAATTTTAGATGTAGGTTACTTGGACATAGGTCAAACATTTTAATTTAATTTGAGCCCAAAACAATAAATGTTAAGGGGTCAAAATTAAAAAATATTTGACGTCTGCAGTCTCTACCAACTTTTCTCTATGGTAGTTAAGGAAGCCTATTATATAGAAAGGCATTACCGTACATATTCACATTTTTTAATATATACATTGGCACGTAAAGTAATGAACAGTACATAGGGCCCGAGCAAAACCGGGCGGAACTACTAATATATATATATATATATATATATATATATATATAATTATTTTTTACTATAATAATTAAATACCTACAGACACTAGTGTTTCATCCTTTCGGGAATCTTCAGTGCAGGGTATCACAATTAATACCAGTCGAACGATTTGAACCTCGCAACACGAGACATCTCTGGCTCGATTAGCGAAGACCTAATCTATTCGGCTACCATTAACGGCGTGAAATAACGTTGAATTTAAACATCTTAATTTTAAATATATATATTGGGGGGAAAAAGGATTCAAGAGAATGCTCTGTTGTAAGGAAAAATCCCGAAAATAAGAGCATATTCTTTATTATTTACATCTAAACGTTCTGTAAATAAATAAATATACCAGCAGAGAAACTCGAAATTGCCCGAGATTGTATGATGATCAACAGATATTTCATACATCTATTTTTTATTGTCATCGAAATCAGTGAAATCGCTGCAATTCCCGCAGTCCACACTATATTGTAGTCTACATTGCACTGTAGAGAAACTACTGTAGATTTTATAAAATTATTCTCATATATAATAGCTTGTATTTAAATTTAAAATGCAAAAGCCAAGTATCATGTTTCAATTGTGCTCCAAACAGACACATTCATTTTGAACGTACCCTGTCATGTCAAAGAACCTACTGTTGATTGTATATGCCTGGTTTTTCTGCTTGTGCAGTGATAATGGATTGCGTTAAAGTCAAATAGCATAGTTCAATTGTGCTCTAAACAGAAACATTTCTTTCAAACGTGCCCCTGTCATATGAAAGTATCTACTGTTGATTTATTTGCACTTGTAATGTTAGGCAGCCTAAGGTGTTCATGATTTTGGTCAAAATCGCCTGTTCCTTCCTTCATCGGATTATTTCGGTTATCGATTATCGATTCTTATTGAAGACTTTCCAACGCAAAACCTATCTAAGAACACTGCCAGGCACAAAAATATCTACGTGTGAACTTTCCTAAAAATCGGCCCTGCTGTTTTCGAATCTATATTGAACGAACTCACTGATAGTCACACACACAAAGTTCCTTATATATATATATATATATATATATATATATATATATATATATATATATATATATATATATGCAGTCATCGACATACAGTCCTGTTTCGTTGTATCACAACTCATCAGTGCCCACTAGACTAGCATCGCTCCCTAGCTAAGGATTGAACCTAGAACCGTCGTGTTGACAGTCGGCAGTTCTCCCACTCGACCATGAAGGCGACACCCGTAAATAACTCCTCGGAATGTCTATTTAAATGGACACCCGCCACCACTTTTATAGTGCTCAAATCGTCTGTTTGTAAACAAACAACGAGCTTCGCATTTTTCAGCCAATTATATATATATGTGTGTGTGTGTGTGTGTGTGTGTGTGTGTGTGTGTGTGTGTGTGTGTGTGTGTGTGTGTGTGTGTAAGTAAGAGAGAGAGAGAGAGAGAGAGAGAGAGAGAGAGAATATGCAATCAGTGCTAACGTTTTTAATACACCAAGCGCAGAATTATTTTTTGTATAAAAATGATAGCTCACACTCATTTTTTAAATGATTCTGTAAGCTTAATCTTTCATTGTTTGCCCAAAACAAGGTATACAACATTTGTAGCATAAATCTTGAAGTATCAACAAAATTGTAAAAGTAAACTAACTTTCATATTGTGATCACAACCATATTGAATTGAATATAAATAAAATGAACTCATTTTTTCCCGTCTAATTTTGACATTAATGGGATTAAAAATCAAGATATTTCATGCAAATATAATATGCACAAACGGCAGAACAATATCTGAGGTGTGTTATAGGCTTATTATTTCTCAAATTCCTCGATAATCTTAGATTTCTATACTTTTTCTACTGAGAAGTCACGGCCCAAATCGGTTAAGATCAATGGAAGTGGTAAAATATTTTCTCTCTAATAAATTCCTCCTCCCCCTGCCACCACTTAACACCGTTTGGGGATCGTTCACAAGGAACAGTTGAGAAGAGAACACCGGTTTGGCTTCGTAGTTCTTTAATGTGAAGTTATTTAAAATCACTAAACTAAGCTGCAGTGCTCTGTGGCGTAGTGGTTAACGTGCTGGACAATTCACATTATATTTTCACGTTCGCTTTTTGGTTTCAGTAAGTTTTGGTTTCAGTTTCGATTATGGTACGTAGTCGTTTTTTTTTGTTTTTTTTTTCCTAAACAACTGGAATTGACTTTTCTTGGTGGCCGAACTGTTAACGTTGCTGATGTGTTTTTTTTTTTTTTTTCACACTTTATTTTCCTACTTTTACTCATGACTCCGGGTTTGATCCTTCCTACTTACCTACCATAACATTTTTTAAAACTCCCCCCCCCGTCCCGGAAACAAACACTCGGGCAACGCCGGGTACCCCCGCTAGTTGAATATAAAATGAGGTTGACAATCCATTCATGGAAAATTATCATTTTCTCGTGCAAGCATGCATATACTGAATTTATTGTGTATATTTGTTCTGTTGTGCTGTATATGGCAAATAAAATTAGCTTTGCACATAGTATCGTCATCTATAAGAGATAGTAGACTTGTAATTTCACGCCCACCACGCTAATGGGTTAGTATAGGAAAGAATGTAATCATAGAAAAAATGCAAGTTATATCTAAAATTAACACGATAGCGTGTTTGTTATTTTGCGTGTCACGCTAACATCAAGGTTGTTTTATTGTTATGTTCTTCTATTTCTTGTCATAAATAATTTTTCCAAGAATTCTTTATTAGTTTTAGTTTCAGTTTCGACTATAGCTGATGGCACTTTTTTTATAAATAATTTTATCAAGAATTCTTCATAAGTTTTGGTTTCAGTTTCGATTATGGCTGAAGGAACTCAAGTAATATATATATATATATATATATATATATATATATATATATATATTCATAAGTCTTTATTTCGTTTTCTATTCAAGCTAATGCACCCAAGGCATATGGATGTATTTTATTTATTTTTGAAATCGCAACTTTGTAACATACAAAAATCGATAGAACATTAACTCTATAATAATATATACATAAATCTGCAAGAATTAAAACATCATAATTAAACGTACTTTACGACCGAGTTTCGCCGGGCGTTCGTGCTAACTTAGATAAACCTTAGATAAAACTTTTGCAGTTTTAACAAAAAAGCTACAATAATATCAGACCGTCCCCATTTACACTGAACATCTAGAGAATGCCAACATCAATATATTACATATGAATGAGTACCCTGTGGAATTTCCACAGGTCCCGCTAGTTTTGATTTTAAAAAAAACGAAAAACTCACTCATCAAATACAACTCTGCCGCTATCCTTGGCGCTTTGCCAGGCGTTAGTAAAACCCCCGGCTTCTATCGAACCTTGGATGAGTGTCGTTAGGAGTCCGATCAGCATTATGCCAATCTGGAATGCATCTGTCCATAGCACGGCTTTCATCCCACCCTACAAAAAAAACATGATTATTTTACATCAATTTTCTGGTTATATGTGTAGGTTTCTCTTGTATTAAAATTATTTTAGTTCAATTATTCATCAAAAAGCAAGGGGTCTTTTATTCTATTAACTCTTAATTTCTTTACAAGATGCATAGATAAATGCGTGTTCATTTAAAGCATTTCCCTCCTTCTAACCCTTTGAATCAGTGAAGAAAATTTATTTTCTTTTGTATTATCTGAATTAATCGAACTAATGTTCTCCTCTTGAGTGTTATTAACACAATGTTTCGGTCGATGTAATCTCTGACCTTCTTTATGGGTATAAGTTGCCATGTTTTGTAAAGGAGACGGAGTGTATCTTTACACGTCCGAGGTTTCGTATTTAGATTAAGTTGAAAATAACTTTACAAAAAAATTATAAAGCCAATAGAAAATATCAAGCAAAACACCAAGTGATATTATTTCTGAATTATTTGTAACAAAGAAAACGGTGTTGAATTTTAGCCAATTGAAAGTTCTTAAAACTCCTAAAATTTACGAAACTAAAGTTTTTTTTTAAGAAAAAAAAAGTTAAATCTAGTGTTGTTCATTTTTAATTTTATAACCCATTATTTTTTCTATACACAATTTACCATTAAAATATGTTAGTTTATCTTTCTGGCGATCTTCTAATGATGTTGCCAGATTTCAAGACAAGAATTCAATTGATTAGGTGGAGTAGCCAACCTAATGCTGTAAATTCAGATATCATTACTAGAAACGGGTGTAGTTATATTGATAGGATTTATTTGCTTTTCCAATATTATGTTATTTTGAATATTAAATCAGATTTTATTAGTAGGGTGAAGTAATCCTCATATCAAGGTTTCATCACAGACCACTTTACAGAGAGGCCGAAGACATACATTCCGTAAAAATTTCCGTATAAATAAACAACATTTATTCTCCATTTAAAAGTAAAAAAAAAACAATTACTTTTTAGTTCAAAACGTTTTACTTCAAAAGAAGTCCGTAACACGTTTTAATGTATATCCTTGGAATGCACAAGGGGCATAACTCTACTCTCCGAATCTCTTTGAGGCAAGTGAGATTACCAAGGTAAAGAGTTACTTCCATTTTAATATGTTCTCGAGATAAAAATCTGTGTCATATTGCAGAACGAATATCAGATGAAATGTTTAACAGTGTTTGATCTGTGTAATAATTTGACTTTTATTTACGTTTTCAATTAAGAAAATCTTTCAAAAGAAAGATGCCTCAAAAGACACACACAAAATTAATAATATTAATGAATAAGGTTTAATAAGAAAAAAGACAAATCGTGTAGATAATTACCAAGGTTGTATAAAAGATACACACGATTCCCACGGCAATGACAGAACCCCACAAATCAAATCCAGTAACTAAATGAAAAAAAAAAGATAAAGCAAACAATTAAGCAGCGGTTATAAATTATTTGTGTCAGTCTCGTTCTTCGCGTATCTTTCAAATGTGTAGACCTACTATAATTTTGTCGAGGGCTTCTGTATAACATGGGGGTGTATACATGATTTGTTTATTGATGTGTATATATATTTTATTTTTTACATATGATTCTGTCTATTGATCGTCCAGTGATTTTTTAAACAGGACATATAACAATTATAACATCAAGGGATAATTAACAGTTTCTGAGGTTTTACATCGACAAATGGGAAAACATTACGTGGTCCATCTTGGGTTGATCTTAATTTGACGGATCATCGGAAAAGTTGCAAATGAAGATTCGTACAACCCGAATCCTTGGTGGTATGTAAAGCAGCTTTATTTCGGATGTTTCCATCATTGGAAAGCTGTAATGCTGGTTCTAGCTTTTTACTATCGACATTTCCCTCTATTTGGAGCCATTACTGTCCATCACTCTCTTTCTTCCTCTGACTACTGACTGCGTCTGCTAACTCTCCGACTCCCAACACTTGACTGATACGTGTCTTTCAATCTTTCTTGTTACGTTATAAACTCCACGTGACCAAATAATCTACCTTCGTCACATATTCTGTTTATGTTCTAACATTCTTTTCTATTAAAACATTTCAACATAAATCATTTTATCTGTAAATATTTATTTCGCTCTGATAACATTCTATATGGCATTCTATTTTTATAGATTTAATAGCAACAATAATAATCGCTGACCAACACATCTTTCGGCATTGTCCGGCAAATATCTAACAATACGACAGTTTCCAAATTTTTACACATTATGCTTCATATTTTTTGTTGTACACTGCAAGGTCTTTCAACCTGAATTGGTTAAGTAATAGGGAACAGAAAAGGGGTAACGCAGATGGGTATGTTAGTTTTGTAGATCCATCTGATTATTCAACTTTTCATCGTTTCATTCTTGCCTTCATGCAACTGATTTAGTGTATTTTATTAGGCTCAAAGTCCTTCTGCGTAAGAAAGAAGGGCCTCAAAAGTGGGTAGGGAGCATTTCACCTTCATATAGATCTACACTTGTGATCTTGTCTCTTTTTGAGCATTCTTTGTTGCAGTTAAAATAGAGTTACCGATATTTAAAAAATATAGTAATAATAATATTGGTTGATTACGATCTGGTGAAAAATATTGCTAGCCAATATCATTTTAAAGTATATGACCTTATTAATGCACAGCATAAGTCAGTTGAAATTTCATATAGATTATTTCTTTTATTTTCACATAAAGAAATGTACCAACATAGACACTGTTTGCTAGATTTATTTACTTTATTTACTTAGTATAAATATACACATGTCTATGTATATTGTATATATATATATATATATATATATATATGTGTGTGTGTGTGTGTGTATTTATATTTTTATGAATATGTATATTTATATAATTGTATATGCGTGTATATGGGTACACGTGTGTATGTATGTATGTATGTTAATATGTATGTATGTATGTATGTATGTATATGTACATCTACATCTTACTGGAGATCTATATCTCCACGTATATGTATATATGTAGGTGTATATATATATATATATATATATATATATATATATATATATCCACGTATATGTATATATGTAGGTGTGTATATATATATTGGGTATGCGGGTAATCTACTACCTCAGGGAGATGAACGCGTCTGCCTTGCTTAGTTTCAGGTCACCCTTGGGCAAGGTGTAGTACCTGTTAGCCTCCCTCTCAAGTTCTGGAGGGTTACTATATTGTGAGAACTAGGGATATATAAATACATATGCATGTTTGCTTGCTTATGTGTATGTGTGTGTGTATGTCCAGCTGCCGGAGAGGTAAAACTCTGTGATAATAAAACATGCACACTATGCCACTGCTCAGTCATCTCACTATATCAGTTTGTCACTGTGCAACCAGTGGTAGGGTGCGACAGGGTACAATATGTGTAGCACAAGCATGTTGTGTCGCGATCTTTATGTGCAGATATCTTTCGAAGAAAAAAAAATTTCTATGGCGATAAGTGAGTGGCGACGTGTACAGGCTTAGCGGGCTGGAAGTGCATAGCTGCAAATCTGCACATAGGCGGCCAGTGATTTATCTAACATCGTCGACCAAATCGCTTACAGGGTGGAAGCAACTGCGGTGGATGATCTGGCAGCTGAGCAGCCTTTTCTAGGGATGCACTGTTCACCCATGCATTTGGGAAGGGTCTAGAAAAGGTGACCTAAAAATTGTCTACCCTTTTATTAGCTGGTCGGCTTCCTGCGGTCGGCGGATGCTCTATATTTGCAGGAGAAACAATAATAAACAAGGAAAATCCAAATTTTATCAGGAGAGGAATAACCTAACTGTTGGCTACGTGGAATGTGAGATCTTTGCTAGATGTCCTGGATAATGAAAGACCTGAGCGTAGGGCAGCTATTGTTGCAAGAGAGCTCGCTAGGTACAGCATAGACATTGCGGCATTGTCTGAAACACGATTGAGTGCTGAAGATCAATTGGTGGAAGTGGGCTCGGGATATACCTTTTTTTGGAAAGGAAAACCATCAGGGCTGAGACGAGGGGTGGAATTGGCTTTACAGTGCGTTCTGATTTTGTGAAGAGGGTTGAACAGCCAATCTGTGTAAGTGACAGAATTATGATGATGCGTTTCCCTCTTGCACACAGTATGTATATGACGATTTTATCTGTGTATGCCCCTACCATGGGTCATGTTGAAGACACCATCACGGCGTTTTACCGAGATCTCAGTCGTGCCATTTCCTCTATTCCTTTATCCGAGAAGATCTTACTCATGGGTGATTTAAATGCAAGGGTTGGCAAGGATCATCACACCTGGGACTCACTCGGCCGGTTTGGTGTAGGTAGGGTCAACAGTAATGGTCTGCATCTTCTCCATCTATGCACTCAGTTTGACCTTGCTATCTGTAACACTTTCTTCAGCCACAAAGAGGTCCATAGGTTTACCTGGACCCATCCTCGTTCAAAACAAGGTCACTTGATCGATTACATTATTTCCAGGAAGGCAGATTTGCGGGACGTATGTAGTGTGCGTGCTATGCGTGGAGCTGAATGCGGCACAGTACAGTTTTTGGTACGCGGGAAGTTGAAAGTCTGTATAAGGAGGAAGTGTAGGTTGGGTGGTGTTGGGATTCCCAGGCGGGTTGATGTGTCCAGGCTGGCTGATCCAAGTGTACGTGAAAAGCTTCGATCCGTAGTTAATTCTGGTGATTTTGATGGGTCATGGGCGCATTTTAAAAATACAGTCTATGAAATAAGTGTAGATGTTCTTGGCTTCAGCAAATGTAAACATCAAGATTGGTTTGATGATATTGATTCTAAAATGACTCAACTCTTAAGTGCTAAAAAAAAGTGCTAAAAATGAGTTGCACCATAAGATGTTGTCTGCCTCGCATGAAGGTCAAGAGTTCCTCCGACAGTCACTTAAAGCAAACAAGGGTATTCTACAAAAACGACTCCGCCAAATGAAGAATCAGTGGTGGGTTAAACTCGCCAACCAAATCCAGATGGCTTTTGATTATAAAGACCTCAAAAGCATGTACCATTTGCTTAAAAAAGCTGTTGGTCCTCAAACACTATCTACATCTCCCCTACTCTCAAGTGATGGAATTGTCCTTATAAAGGAGCCTAACAAGATTCTCCTTCGTTGGACCGAGCATTATTCTGATCTCTTTGACAACCCCTCTAATGTTGATGAGGACGTCATCAATGAATTTTTATCACAACAGAAGCTTATCCATGAAATGTCCGTGTTCCCATCTGAGAATGAAATTAGAGATGCAATCAAGGAAGTGAACGTTGGGAGAGCTCCAGAGCTTGATGGTATTCCTGTGGAAGTCCTCTTACTTGGGGGTGATAAACTTGTTCATGAAATTCTTCATCTTATCACTAATGTCTGGAGGGGTGTTCCCGTCCATCAGGATCGGGTTGATGCAATTCTTATATCACTGTACAAGGGAAAGGGGCCCAGGGCCGACTGTGGAAGTTATCGTGGGATAAGTTTATTGGAAGCAGTTGGCAAAGTATTTTCCAGAGTTCTACTCAATAGATTGTTAAAGTATATTTGTCCATCCGTCATTCCAGAAAGCCAAAGTGGCTTTCGTTCGGGCAGAGGAACCACGGATATGATCTTCTCTGCTCGGCAGTTGCAGGAGAAATGTACTGAACACTGCGTTCCGCTTTATCAGGTTTTTGTTGATTTGACTAAGGCTTTTGATACGGTGAACAGAAGTGCCCTATGGATACTTCTGGGGAGGTTGGGATGCCCACCTCAATTTCTACGATTACTCAGGGAGCTCCACACTAATATGAAGGCTCGACTGAACTTCAACGGATGCCTGTCGGAACCCATATCGGTTGACAATGGTGTGAAGCAGGGTGATATCCTAGCACCTACACTTTTTTCAATTTATTTTGCAACTATGTTATCATAAGCCTTTAGGGAATGTTCTCTAGGTGTTTGTTTGCGTTTCAGAACCACAGGTAGGGTCTTTGATCTTCGTCGTTTTCATGCTTCTACAAGGACCTTTCAACACCTGGTTCGTAAATTGCTTTATGCGGATGACGCCGATCTCGTGGCCTATGGTGAGAGGGGTATGCAGGGTATCATGGATCTGTTTTCGGGAGCCTGTGCGTCTTTTGGACTTACTATTAGTCTTAAGAAGACTAAGGGCATGTTCACACCTCCACCCGGTAGTTTGTATGTGGAATCAAATATTTTTGTCAACAACCAGAGACTTGCCGTGGTTGACACATCTGTGTATTTGGGTAGTACTCTCGCCAGTGATGGAACCCTGGATGCTGAGGTCAACTATAGGATACAGCGTGCCACTAAGGCTTTTGGTGGCTTAGAGAAGCGAGTATGGTCTGACAGGGGTATAACTATTCATATAAAGATCAGTGTCTATAAATCTTGTATTTTACCATCCCTGCTTTACGCTTCTGAGGCCTGGACAACTTATGGTAGACACATAAAAGTCATGGAGAGAGTGCACCAGAAATTCCTGAGACACATTCTGGGCATCAGGTGGAGCACTTTTATATCTGATGTGGATGTTCTCATGCGGGCTGATGTACCTTGTATCGAGAAGTTGATTATACGCAACCAGATGAGGTGGGCTGGACATCTGACAAGGATGGACGACGATAGATTGCCAAAGCGCCTGTTCTATGGTGAAATTACACAAGGAAAGCGTCCACAACATAAACCGAGGAAACGTTTTAAGGATAAAATCAAAGATAATCTTAAAGCTCTTGGTATTGACGTGTTCAGTTGGGAAAGTGCTTCCAATGATCGTAAAAAGTGGCGCTCCTTACTCTATCATGGCTGTGATAGTTTTGAGAAGAAAAATATGAGCATGCAAGAATGAAGCGTAATATCCGGAAGAAAAATCTGTCAGATATATCAGGTCTGTCGGAGGATTTCATGCAGAACCACACCTGTGATTTATGCGGTAAAATGACTTTATCCGGAGCTGGCCTGGCTAGCCACAAGCGTTCACATGGGGATCAATCTTTCTTTGATGGGGTAAACTTTGCAGGGCACAGATGTTCTGTTTGCTCTGTGGTCTGTAAATCGAGTGGAGGCCTAAAGCGTCATATGAGCGTCCTCAGTAGAGCAACACCGGTTGGCATCCCTCAATCTCAGTTTAAGTGTGACCTTTGCAACAGACTGTGTAAAAGTAGGGCTGATCTGAAGAGCCACCTTCGTTCGCACAGAAAATAGGAATTGATGCATTCTTGATCACATCTACACATGTATATATGTGTGTGTATAAGTGTATATATGTGTACATAATCATAATAAAATATATATATATTCAAAAATACATGAAAATAATTGAGTAATCAACAATAAAGCAAGGGAAAGATGGTCTTCTTCTGTCAAGAAGTGACAATCACCATATATATATATATATATATATGTATATATATATATGAGTATGTATATATGTATATGAGTTGTGTGTATGTGCGTGTATATCTGCATATATATGCATGTATGTCTAAATATACATTATTTATATATGTGTGTATGTGCGTATGTGTCTGTATGTGGATGTGTAGAAATGTACATACGTATATGTGTGTATGTATGCGTATTTGCGCGTGCGTTGGCGTATGTATTAACTTGTAACTACCTAAAAACAACTCATTGTGAACTAAAATGAACGAGTCGAGTTATAGCGACTACGAACACTCTAAATAGAACCTTTTACGTGTCAAACACATGTGACACGTACACAAATAATTTCTCTCTCTCTCCGTTTCTTTCTATCCATCTCTCTCTGTCTTTCTCTCTCTCATCTATTCCATATAACTGGTTAAACAAACAAAAGCAGCCAAAACTTTAAAACCCTAAAATTAAAAGTCCTTCCCCCTCCTCTGCTTAACCTCCCTTTTTTACCATCCTCTCCCCCTCCCCCTCGCTATATCTATATATCTCCACCCACGTCTTCCTCAATCTGCTACCCCACCCCACACACTACAATCTAATGTATTTTAACCTTCAAAACTTAAATATTGTCGATACCCGTCTCCCTCCCCCTTATTATCTCTTAACCCCCCCTTTTTTTCCTCGTATTTTCTCTAAAACACTTCTTCCAAATATTAACAACCATTTCTGTAAGGTCTGACGTGGCTGTTGGATCGTAAACATGGTCCAACATCCGAAAAATATGTAACCAAACGGATAATAAAAAAATAAAACATATGTGTGTGTGTGCGCGCGCGCGTTTGTGTGTGTGAATGCATTATTTTACAAACTTAGTCTGAACACTTACCTGAATTGAGAGCTAATGAAGGCGCATAAAGGACAATCGCCATATATATGATCTGCAACGATAATTTAATTTGATTTAATCGTGAAGTATATATCATACAAATGCACATATGAAAGGAAAATATTTAATTATAAAAGCAACCAAAAGAGAATTTGTGAAACATAGATATAGAGCTTTATCAGTCTCATGTATAACTCCAGTCTCGCTGTTTACGTTATGGATTAGTACCTTTTTACTCACCATTTGAATGCAGAATGTTAATGAACCAAGTGTCCGGACACCTCGACTAAAGCGCTTTTCCAAATACTGAAATAGAAAATAAAAATAGTTTATGGCCGATCTAAGTATAATTAACATTGAAACTAATGAGATCGATAGATTATCAGTAAAATGGTGAATAATATTATGAGACGATTGAACGTGTTGAATGGAATGAACAAATTTCGTTAGGTATGAAGATATTATCAGATTCTCGCCAAAAAGGACAAAGGAACATGTGAATTAAAGGTCAAATCACCGTTGTCTGATAAACGCGTGCCCATTAGCTACTATGAATGATTGGCTGACTAGCAAACCCGAGGGAACATATACAAACACGTAGTAATATCGATTCCATGCAATAGACTGTCGAAAAAAAATACTGAAATTGATACACAAAATTCTATATAGATACATAAAATAATCTATATATATAATATATATATATGCTTATAATATTTTGAACAAATATTAATTTTTGATAACTACAGACAAAAGTGTTTCATGCTCATGCAATCATCAGTGCAGGGAGTGATAATCACTGCTAATCGCCAAACTCGAACTCAATCAACGAAGTCAACCTTGGCTTTGCAGGTCTAGCGCTTTTTCTCCCCATCCACCAGGAATTAATACTTAATGAAACTGAACTTATAATTGAAAGAACTAACTTCTTAAAGGTTCTTCAGAGAAACAAAAATCAACGAGCGATTGAAAACAGGAAAATAAAAAGAATAAAAAGCAAATGAATCGATCTCACACACACACACACACACACACACACATATATATATATAAATCTGGGTAGTTTTTTTTGTTTGTTTATATCCGTTAGAAGCGCCGAGTGATAGTTTGATCAAGAGTCTTACTCGGGAATATATTTCTTAAATAATAAACACTCGTTTATTTTATAAAAAATTTCGCGTTGCAGTTTTTGGCTTCAAACGTATTTATACGTATTTTATTCTTTAAATTTCATTCGGCGCTTCTAACGGATATAAACAAAAAAACTACCCAGATTTTCAAAATGCGCGACCACGCGTCACCTATCCGGCTTCATAAAAACCCCGCAGTAAACAACATCACGTTGACTCTTCATCGAACTATCTTCCACTCTACATCATGTCGAAGAAAAAGAGAAAAAAAAGATTGACAAAGGATTTTTACTCCGAAATATATTTCTTAAAAAATAAACACTCGTTTATTTTATAAAAAATTTCGCGTTGCAGTTTTTGGCTTCAAACGTATTTATACGTATTATATATATATATATATATATATATATATATATATATATATATATATATATGGAGAGAGAGAGGGAGAACGCCCATCTTCCAGACTGATAATTCCCACACAAGGATGAAACACAGTACATAAACAGTACAAAATGTTTATCATAATACATTTTCTAGACTTCTTAACCAAGAATTTGCCTTATGAAGAAATTAAAAGTGGGTTGCCTGTTTCGCCTAATTAGATTGTGGAACACCCTCGTGACAACTCACTAAAATATCACCGCTTATATAGACTTTCACTAAGGGACTGGCAACGCTTACGTGGTTCCGTCCATAAGTACCTGATGTCTTTATTGTGTGGCCCAACTACTTATAGTGATCGAATTTTACATTAATAACGGTTATAATATATATGATAGAGCTGACTTAAGGGTTTTTATTATGTGAACAATCCCGGGCAACTCTCGATTGCCTTGCTGGCTCCATTTGATTGGTCAATGACACACCCAAAAACATGGAAAATAGCTTCAGTTAACGGATTTGGGATTGATAATAAAATATTGATACTCACATTGTCTTGCTAATTAAACAATGTCTTTCGAGAGAATAGTAGGGAAAGGTTGTTTATGCTACAATTGGGAGCAGTACCTGACCCTGAGGTCATCCTATCAAGGACTTCTCGGCATGAGAACACCGTTGTGTCTATGACACAACGATCACCGATTGGCTAAAATAGACCTGGGAGTTCCAGCCCCAACCAATCACCTCATCATATGAACTTATACACGAGCGATTTTGAACAGTGGAGAACACAGGTCATAGGAGAGGAGTTTGAGTTTCAGAGAAGAGATATCGAAGATTAGATAAGTTTCTAACTGCTTAGCCATACGCCGACGGTGAGTATCGTAGTCATTTCATCTCCTTGTAGCGAGCCACAAGACTCCTGGCTGAGTACGTCTATCATATTATAGCACCTACACAATAATAGATGAGTGGCTCGCTAAAACCATCCAGCTGCTAGAAACAATTCATCGCATTGATGCTATCACTGACAGAAGCCTCCCCTTACTCCGTATAATGATGGTGACAAGATTAAAATAAAATGAAAGAAAAGACGAACTAACTGATTTGTGACTGTTTATTATTCTGTCACTTTTTTTATCAAGAAATATTAATGTTTTATCGAGATTTACGATACATCAAAAGGATATTTCTTCAAACGGACTATTGGCGTCACGATTTCAAATATCCATATATATATATTAAAAATTGTTGTACCATTGTATTATAATAGACTTTGTAATTATATATTTGACCTGTTAATATAATGTTATAGCTGTAGAAACTTATAAATGTGTTCACTGAGATTTTTTTTAGTTGCTGTACGGAGTAATGTGCATTTAGTTGTAAGAGTTAACCCTACGTTCGAGTGACGGTACAGTGAAATTAACCTAATCACAACGTGGTGCGTATGCCATTTCCTTGGATTCGAGAAGATCGATTATGTCACTTGTGGACACTCCGGGAACTAGAGTGAAGAAAGCTGAAGCGACTAACCAATCCCCGTGTATCTATCGTGATATGAGAATTGTTCTGGGTGACCAGAGTAACTGTTGAACTTTCGGAAAGGTCAAAAACGAGCTCATATGCCGGCGAACCTAAAAAATATGGGGTGGTCGTCGTGTTATAATAGAAAGAATCATAACCAGAAAAAAACATCGAGGAAACAAATGCCGCAATAATCATCTGATTCGTACGAAATGAATGAATGACACTTCTTAACAACAGCAGCAGCAACAACAAACGCAACAACAACAACAACAGCAGCAGCAACAACAAACGCAACAACAACAACAACAGCAGCAGCAACAACAAACCCAACAACAACAACAGCAGCAGCAACAACAAACGCAACAACAACAGCAGCAACAACAACGACAACACTAGCAAAGAACAGAAATAACAATGTGCAACAACAGTAATGACAACAGCAGAGACAACAACAACAACAACAACAGGAAAAAAAGCAATACTAAAATCAACAACAACAACAACAACAACAGTTGGGGGCAGTTCCGCTGTTGACGACAACTTGTTAACTCAGCTTTCGCAATCGTAATACTCATCTGTTGCGATCGGTTTAAGTATTTCAGTAGATACAATTTTTATTTTCAAGTGTAACAAAACGTTCCACACCCTCGTCTGTTGGGAAAATACGAAGCATGATGTGGTTTGTATAGAATAGCTCATTCATTGCCCAATAAAAATAAATAAATAAAAACTAACAAAGAATAGACTTTATTAGATGAAAGACGTGAACCAAAACGATACGTTTTACGTTAACACCTGACGCTTTTGTTTCCAATGTAAAGTAATGTGCTGTTTAAAGTTCTTCTTTTGAATCACATGGCTATAAACCTGTATCAAATATGACTTTGTTCACGCATTGTAAGAGTTGCATAAAATGGCGTGATTGGCTTTATCAAAGGATGGTAATATACCGAAATCAGATCTATATATAAATTTATTTTTTTATGTTAGATTCACCAACCTGATGATCACATGGCGAGGCAGAGTTGCCATGCAAGTTTCTTGTCAAACGAGACCATATATTTGCTTGTATATCACTACCAAAATCTGCTTCCCTACCGACTACAACATGATAGTCTTCAAGACTAATATAAACAATTACTTTTTTCAGCCGAACACTTTATAATCATTTTTCTCTTAGTGATATTCTGCCCTTTCCTCCCATTGTTTCTGAGGCGACAATCATCGCTCAAATGATAATTTCCTCAAGTTTTACCTTCGAGTGCAAACTTAGATGTTATAATTGATGAAAAAAAATCGGATGCCGAAACCTGTAATTAAAATCGAAACGTTTTAATTTGCAATCTGACACTTTAACTGAGCTATTTTGGTTGGATATACGCTTTGTAATGTTAAGCATGTGTATTTGTACCGGCTTAAGAGCAGATAACTACGGTTGCCGCTTCTGCTATGTAGGTTATTCTTGAAAACGTTGAAAAATTATTTTGTTATTTAGAACAAACCAATGTTCCACAAAAAACAGCAAGACATATTTTTCTTTACTATATTGTTATGTTCCTTTTACGTGCTCGACGGAACTCCCATCTTTGCCGCATCCTCTGCAAACATGCTCAACAACAACCCTTCTAGCTACAACAAAACTAAGAACTTTCTTTTCTCTCACAATTTACCAAAAAACAAAACGGAGCTTCCAGTTATCTTCATAAACATCCCATCTGCGGAACAAAATATCACGAGTCTGTGTCCCAACAGACACACAGTGTGGTTCTGTTCAAGTCTAATGTAAACAAGTACTTGTTGAGGCTCTTGAATAATCAACTGTTCTTAGTAATCTTCTGCTTGTTCACCCATTGTTTTCTGTCCTACTGAAACGAGGCGCAACCATCGTTCAAGTGGCGATCTTTTTTACATCTTATTTTCGAGTGCCCCCAATTTCTAAAAAACTTCCACAACTTCACGAGTTTCAATTTTTGCATTCTTCCTCAACGCCTTTGTTTTTATAATAATCGTCCATCATTTATTAGGGTCAAAAGCTACCTAATAAGTATTAGTGAGATTTACAGATTGATGATCGAACATTATTAATGAAAGCATTGAGAACTATGATTAATTTATAGAACATGACCAATATTTGTTGATATTTGACTTGAATGTGGCCATTTTGTAGGTTGTAGGGAAATATTCCAGCGGTACGTACTTGACAACAATTTTTTCTTTGTTTGTGGAAGTTTCGTTTGATTTTAAGCAGAGTCGTTTCCAGTGTTCGTAGGAAAATAAGTGTTTGCTGAAAAAGTTTTTCGGGAAGGACGATCAGTCGAGCACTTACTATGGAAATATGATTATAGTAGGAAAAGACTAACAACTTCTCTTCTATGATAAAATGAAAGAACAGAGATCATCTCTTACTAGATTGTGAAGTTAGTTTTGTACTTTGTCAAGGCAAGAAAGAGTATTTGAGTAGTCAACAGTTGCTCCATCTTAGGCCGAACATAACTCTTATACAAATTGACTAACATACTTTCTAGAATGGTAGAATAATACGACTATTTTTGCCGTGACTTTAGCAACAGATTTGATGTAAGTCTTCCAATTCAGATCTTGGGTAAAATTTACTTCTAATAACTTGTCAAAGACAGCATGACCATTCACGCATTGCTGATAAAAACAAAAGAAGATCTTCGTTTTGAAAGTGTTCAAATCAACAAGCCAATTTACACATTGCATAACTTGTTCCAGATTAGGAGAAAATAGTAGGCAATGGTTTCATCAATGGTATTCGAAGTGCAGCCGTAGACAGTTGTTATATCTGCATAAATGTCAATGAATGATCTCAGAATATTATTAGGAAGATCATTGATGAAAATCGAGAGTAGAGTTGAGCCCAGAATGCATATTTGAGACATGCAAACACTGATTTTATGTTTCAGACTTCAGCCAATCAACAACTTCTTTAATAAGCCAATCCAAAAGAAAGGATTTAATAATTGAAAAGACATTTACAGATATGTCATAGTTAGAAAGCTTGTGAAAGCAAAATTGTGCAAAACTGTATGAAAGGCCTTGGATATGTCAGTAGCTATCGCCCTAGAGACATATACCCCGTCCATGGCTTCACTGATTGTGTGTGATATTTCGGTCAGTACATCAGCTGTTTATTTTGCCGGGAAAAAATCCATAGTGCGTGTCATTATGCAAATTGCTTTTGTTGATATGAGTTTTGAGAGCTGAAAGCCAACAAATAAAGAAAAAAATACAACAAATAAGAAGAGGCACTTGATAAAATATTTTCGTTAAACTATTTTATAACTTTTTATATAAATAAGGAATTTTTTTTTTTTTTTTGCAAACGAGCCACCGTCCATTGCTACCAATATTTCATTAAAAAAAAAAAGTATATCGACTGATCTCGAAGGATCACACCTATTAAACGTTATCCTCGAGTTTTTAAGTTCTCTCTGTACATTGGTTTGTTAGGATAACCTGGCATGAGAACACTTTTCCCTACAAGTAAACCCTGACTAAAAATTAAAAACTGCATAGTATTCGCAGTCCAAGATCGCCTCAGCAAGGATAAGCCAAGCTGGCTTTTACGAGGATTGGTGCACTTTCTCCAAGTGATGCTAATTTAAATAACATGAAGTTGGATACTCCATCAATGTAGATGAATTCTTGTCCTACAATTTCGTAAGAGGAAAAGACCACAAGAAATGTATGCTATACTATAATTAAATGGTAATTAAGGAGAAAAGATATGTTCTCAACTTCTTTACTAACTCAGCGTTTTAGATGTAACAAAAAAACTTTAATGGAATATTCGAATATGTATGTATTTTAAATAGACATCAAGTGTTAGCCCCAGTAAGAGGGTCCTTAACTTTTTAGAACTTCGACTGAAGTTAAATAACTACATGGCAAATATACCCGGAGAACCAAGTACAAGAAAGATTTTTTTAAATTGCACTAAAAGGGACATTATAATCTTTTTAAAAGTCTTCTCGGTCGGAATGGAATAGGTAGCTGGTGAATGCCTGGCATCCGGTATGATGTTCCATTCTTAGCTAGAACAAACTTATAAGAACATTTAAAATATGAAACCTTACGCTTATAATGACATTCCTTCCATCGAAAAATCAGGCATGTGGACAAAAGTATCGAGACTAATCCCGAAAGTAAATGAACCTCTAAAGGAAAACAGTGAATGCTGCATTTAGTACAGAAATTAAGATTAAAAAGTACTTTACAGTACAACAAATGAATTACTAGTAACTCTTAAAGAGATATGAGCTTAAGTCAAATTTGATAAACAAACAAAAAAGAAACAAACGGCAAAAGAAAATATCAAATTGCGAAAACAGTTTCTTCTTGTGATGGCATTTTGTTATGACGTGAATGCCTGGTAATACAAGTATCAATAAAGAAAGAAATATGGAAGGATTTTCATAGGCGATCACAGGTAATCACTAGGTTAGAAGCCTTTATAGGGAGTCAGTTAGCTTTGAAAAAGAATTGTTGACGCTGTGCAATAGTAAAAGCTTAATCAGTAAAAATTAACCCGGAGTAGAAAACGAATAAATTAAATTACTGATTAGAAACTTAGTCAAAACACTATGACAATTTCAAATTGTCACCGCGCTTCTCAGACTTGACTAGTCCCGACTTTTCCTTGTGTGGATACCTTAAAGCAAGAGTCTATCTATACAAACCCCAACCCCTGCAAGAATTAAAGGAAAACATCAGGAACGAAATAAGGGAGTTAAATCGCAATCCAGAGATTCTGCGATGCGTCATGAATAATGTTTTTGAAAGAGCAGAAATATGCGAAGCTGAAAATGGGCAAAATTAAAAAGACATTATTTCTCATACATAAAGATTGTTTGAATTTTGATTTTTTTTTTTAATTTCTTAATGTCTTAGTCAGATTGTGTTAAAATTAAAGAAGTAAAGAATATATTTACAGTGGGGTGCCTCGGGTTATATGTAGTGCCCGGTGTAGTCCCCTGGGGTGTCGTCGTGGTATGAATTATTTGAATTTCTCTTGCACTTGGTTCACCGGGTATATTTGTTAGGTATATTTTTTTAATTCTTTTTCCTGAATCCAGTTTCTCCTATGATTATAGGAATGATAGATATGGTTCCAGTTTCTTTGTATGTCGTTCGTAAGACCTGGGTATTTCATTATCATTTCCCTATAAGCCATGTTTAACCGACCATTATTGGGCCGCTATCTCCTACTAAAGCTGCTTCTTTTTCCTTCTTGCTCCTATCACTATGTTAAGTTTGATAGCTCCCTTCTGAAGGAACGTAGCGATAGGAATTTCATGGCCATAGTAGATGGTGTATGACTTATTTCCAACTATATATACATATATATATATATATATATATATATATATACTAGCAAAAGTACCCGTCGTTGATTGGGTTCAAAAACAGCCTACAGAAAATGGACTCTGATTTATGAAAGTACTAGCGAGAGGTACCCGGCGTTGCCCAGGTGTTTGGACGTGTGTGTATGGAAACTCCGGAAGTGGGGGCGTTTAAAAAAAATGTTTTTGTAGGTAAGTATGAGGATCGAACCCGAACCATTGAGGCAAAGTTGTAAATTAAAGTGTGAAAAAAAAGGGACGTTAACGATTGCCCCACCGCGAGATGCTAACGGAAACAAGTTGTTAGGCGAGCGACCGCTTCTCTGAAAAAAGCCTTTTGTAGACATACAGAAAAAGCGAACACACATACATGCATACATTTTCGCTTTTATATATATAGATGATAGGTTATGAAAAGGAAGGGTTGTAAAGAGATAGCTTCGAATTTGGGGGTATCAAAACCAAAGCAAAATATGATGAAAGTAAAAATAAAATAGATAAACCCCATAATTTATTATACCATACCTGTTCACACTGAAACACTTATCACAATACATTGTGACATATTTCCATTCTATGGAGGTCAGGCGTGAACGAACACCCCAAAGGTTTATTATACAATATTTCTTCAATACGCAGATAGATATGAAAAGATTTTATTAAAGTTTGTGCCTATTTCCATTCTATGGAGGCCAGGCGCGAACGCAGACTCCACAATTTTATTATACCATCCCTATTTAAGTTAAAACATATAAAACATACTTATCAAAGTATTATTATATACATTTATATCAAAAACACTTGTAAACGTTTTTTTTTATTTTTAAATTTTTTTTTCCATATTTTGTTGACCAGGCGCGTACGCAGGCCCCACAATTTTTATGAATCATCATTATGCCAGATCAAAGATGCACATTCCTGTGTCTCTATACATCTTCTATCATTATATGTAATCAGTTTTCTATAATAGTCAACCATATAGGAGCCTATTCGTGACCAGACACACACAAAGACGTTCAGCTTTATATATATATATATATATATATATATATTAACATATACACACACCTAAATTTATATATATTTATGTATTCCTATATATTTATACATGTATGTATACCTATATAAGTACATATATTTTTGTATAAATATATTTATGTGTGCATTTGTGTAGCCTTGACGTTTCAAGAAAACATCGTATTTTCAATCTATTTATCATAATTCAAATATATTTAGTGTTGTGCTTTGTTCCGTCCTTCTGACTGCATATTTCTATACAAACCCTATGAATGTGTGCGTCTATACCTGTTAAAATGTGCATGTCTGTTATTATCTACGGCTTAAATGTGCGTGTTTCCTTACGGCCATTATTAACCTGTATACGTATTAATGTGTCACTGTTCATTGAAAGATTTACTTTTACTTTTGATGACC
Source organism: Euprymna scolopes (assembly GCF_053919585.1). Classification (NCBI taxonomy): domain Eukaryota; kingdom Metazoa; phylum Mollusca; class Cephalopoda; order Sepiida; family Sepiolidae; genus Euprymna; species Euprymna scolopes. Next base: position 49,663,774 of record NC_136503.1, on the reverse strand, counting down.
CAGACAGCCAAAGAGAAATGTTATTCTTCCTTCTTTAATCTCGATTTGAATGTTTGTAAACTTGTAATTCAAAGAATTTAATAAAATAAAAATAATGGTGTTTGGTCCTAAAGTATTTTGAATTTATCACGTTACCTTTTACATATTCAATCTACCTCATTCCACAAAATTAAAGCATGAAACAAATACATTGCCGCTTACAAATGTCTGGCTTTTATAGGTATGACTGAAACATGTTTTGAAAATGTGCAGCTACATCATGTTTGGTCCCAGCTCCTAACATTTCGATCGATTTAATGTCCGACCTTCTTCATGTGTAGCTTGTCGAACTTTAGAATTTTTCTGTGGAAGTTGGGAATCTGTATGAAATTTTATACGGAATCCCTTATTTAATTTATGGAGGTATCTTACTTCGTAACCCATTGTAAGGGAGAATTCTTAGTAACTTGTAATCGTATTCTTGGAACTGAAACTTCAACACCCAGAAGAATTTTACTTAGTACTTTATTCGTTACGCTACACGTCCTGTCGAACAATACTCTAAATAATCCAAATAATACAACTCATCCATCCTCGTCTAAAACAATCCAGAAACATTGTAAGCCTGATGTAAATTTCTTGAAAGACACTGAGGAATACAGGACTGGAATTTAAAATGATGAGACAGATTCGACGTATTTTACAAAAGAACGTCAGTCAATTATCGAACAACATTTAGATCTTAACGACCGCAGCATACAAAAAAGAACATCATATACGTATAAATATACTCTAACATCAATTAACTCCCAAATTACACCCTAAGATCATTCGTAGACATTTATACTGAAGACACTACCATCTATGACAATACCTCAAAGGCTGTAAACGACCAAGTTCTCCACGATTCTCTCTCCTCTGCTCTTGATCACGTGGTGCAATGGGGAAATAAGTGAATGGTTAATTTTAATGCATCTAAAACCAAACTTCTATCTTTACGTCATCAACGCTCAGATTTCCGTCTGGCATCAATTGAAATGAATGGTTCTCGTCTTGGGGAGGATCCATGTTTTGACAAGCTTCTTGGTCTGACCTTTACTCTTAATCTGAGATGGAAGACGTACATCTAATCCATTGCTATGAAGATATGGTAGCATTGTCTACCGATTACGGTGATGCGTATGCGATGATTTCTCTGAAAGAATAAAACAGGAAGAAAAAAGGATCCGAAAGATGGTTTCTGTTGATAAAAGCAGATGCTCGCCAATTGGCATTTGTTAAGCTGTTACGTATATTCTTTATGATCTACTTATCTCTAACAGCACAGTTTTCAATTCTGAAATCAAGAACAATGTACTCACTGCTGGAACGTCATTATCTAACAAACTTTTCTCCAAGACCATCGATATCAATATTGATCTCTGCAACTCAATAAAAATATCCGTTTGAGTGCTAAAATGCCTACAACAACTAATATTTGGCTCATCTTTTATGAGGGACAAAGCACACTAATCATATGTGATCAATACATATGAGTGCTTGTCCTAGTTCTTTTCCTCATAGGAATTCTACACACTAGACAACGACAAGCCTATTCTGGCGATAATAAAGTAAGTAAAGATTATTCTCACTATTCGATCCAGGTTCTGGAGCATCATGTCTGCTACACTTTCCTTCTGCGGAATATTAGAGCTTGACATTATACAGGAGTGCTTAATCGTGATTGTTTACTTTGGCATGTCTGATAAAGCATTCATGTTGAGTGAATTCACATGATTTGTGTGTGTGAAAATGATAACGTTGCAATTCCCAATTCAGCAAAACACTGAACCGTTTCATGACGAATAGCTTCGTTATCTTTAGACCATTCAGTGGGTTCTTCCGACTGAAACACCATGCACAAATAGCAGTTTTAATCCTGTAATAAACATGTAAAACTAGCAGAGACCAGTGTGAATTCCACGGTTGGTTATCTACCGTCTTCCCGTCCTCATTTTTTTCCTATAAATACCTACAAATATATATATATATATATATATATATATATATATATATATACATATATATACGTTTTGATAGTAAAAACTATATACCGCTAATGTATAAATTCAATAAAGTTATTTGTTAAAAAATTGACACATTTTTTAAGCTCAATAAAATGGATTTGCACATTCAGAATACATATCCTTAGTAAAAAATTCAAAATTATATACTATTATACACTTATACAAGTATACACTTATACAGTTATATAAATATACTTGTGTTATGAGAATTGTTTACTAATGGCTTTTGACTTCTGTAGACGCGGAGTGAATATAACTAATAATATTTATATAGTAATCCCAACTAAATAAAAATAGCTCAATACAACAAAGAAATAAAATAGAACTTGATATAGAAGAATACAAATATAAGACTAAAAATATATTTTACATTAATTTACTTTCAACAGGGTCCTCAAATAAGATATATTGAAATTTCCTTAATCCGCGGAGTTTCAAAGAAATGCTTCTTCTCATTAGAGGAAAGATATTAGCAAATGAATATTAAAACGAAACTATCAATTTGTTTCTACTGACGTTAATTGAAACAGCATTACATGAATAATCCGTATACATATACGGCATAATCACGTTCTCGTCAGATCACCGAAGTTAAGCAACGTTGAACCTGGCTAATACCAGATGTGTGACCATTTGGGAATTCTAGGCGCTGTATGTGCTCTACGCTTATCTCGGCATTGCTCCCAGTCGTCTTGTACCTCAATTTGCCACTGGTATGCAACAATGTTGACTCAGGAGAGGCGTGGTTGGAGATTGCGCAACTCTTGACACACAAATTTCACGCGCAGGCACCCTTGCAGTGGGTATCCATAGTCTGTCAAGACTGAAGGAAGCCTTTTTTACATGAAAGCTAGCAATGAATGCAAAAAAAAACTTTTGTGCAAAGTTCTGTAAATGGGTGATTTTTTTTTCAATAAAAAGATAAATTTAAAGTCAAGGATTTTAAAAATGGATGAAAATATATGAAGGGGGTCAAGTATTATCAAGTCGAAAAGATAATAGAAGACAAAATAATAAGAAGGAGAATCTTGAAATATGCTGTTGACACGTTAACTCAAAATAAAAGCCAAAATGTGTGTAGTAATCCAAAATGTTTGTAATAATCAAAGTATATGTGATCCAGGTTTGTAGAAAAATCCGATTGCAAGCAGTTGAAGAATAAGGATTATTTAAATCATAAGACAACTCCCATACAATCATAATGGCTTTAAATTATAATGTAAAGGCAACATTTCAAAAAAATAAAATAAAAAATAAATAAATAAATAAAATTAAAACAGGAGCGAAAGTTAAAAAAAAAAGAAAGAAAAGAAGAAAAAAAGAAAAATAGAATAGATGCCGAGTGTTCACAACTTAGACATCTTGACCTCGAAAACATTTAGGTTATGTGTGAAAGGTACATATTTAAATGTAGCAGATGGAATATCGTCCAAACAAAAAGGACAAGCGAAGAAAATTATGCGGTAAAGTAAAAGCCTTCCTTCAGTCTTAACAGACTATGGATACTCACTGTAAGGGTGCCTGCGCGTGAAATTTTTGTGGCAAGAGTTGCACAATCTCCAACCACACCTCCTCTGAGTAGACATTGTTGAATAAAAGTGGCAAGTGGAGGTATAGGACGACTGGAAACATGCGGTAAAGTGTTGCACAATGACGTAGCCCCTTTTGTGGGAGCTGGGGGCTTCTACATTAATAAACCTTGTGCTTAACTTGGTCTGTACATGTGAAGTGCAGATGGATTAAACAGATGTGATTTTGAAAGTGTTCTGCTATGCCTCAAGCCAAGAATGACGGTTTGTTGATAATATTGAACCAAGGCAAAACGATATAAGACCTTAGAATTTGAAAGGTCAACCCCGGAAAACTCGTAAACGAGGCATTCGAAAACAAAACAATGTTTAAACTGTATGAATATATCTTCTCTTTTTTTATGTCCTTCTCTTTTTCTCTTTCTCTCTTTCAAACAGTTGACGCTTGCATTCTGGAGTCGGCGGACGCGACATAGCATGCATCTGCTTTCAACTGGTCTTTATAAAAATATGCTCCTCATTGTTAAATCTTTAATAAATGATATACATGTTTATAAAAATGCATTTGTTCGTTATTTTTGTACAAGCGTTCTATTTCAGCATGCCATTAATGCCAACGATGGGAAGATGCCTGTAACGACGCAATGAAGAAGCGACCCATGTCAGACAGTTATAGCCGACGACATATCGACCCGTTTTTGTTGATGTTTCTAACATGTGTCTATCGTTAGATATCGTTGAATATCGTTTATTCCCCGGGGGGCTAATTGCGTTCCCAGGACGTTTCTCAACCAAGTAACTTTCCCTGTGGAAGTGATAGAATACCATATTGTTGCCGTAAATCCAGGATTGTTTCTCGCATAGGGACAAGTACGACCCTACGGAAAAAATCTACGAACAGAAGACAAAAAAAAATCTACCATCAGACTTAAAAATCCACGGACACATATAAAAGAGAAGAAACACTTGATTAATCCAAGTCTACGGAAACAAAACGCAATAAGCTTTAACAGGTATCAGGGACCAAGGGGTGCCAACAAGATTTAGGGTACCCAAAACCGAACCTTACAGCAGTTGTAACGCTGTAAAAAATGTTTTGTGGGTGTGCTTCGGCAAAACTGCAGCCAGGGCGTTCCAGCTATTTTAGGCTAAAACGAGACTGGCAATGGTCACCTGAAGAAGGATTAAATAACTTCACTTCAGGAAAAAGTAAGGCCAGGTTACACTCGGGCCCACCAAAGAAATCGGCCAAGGAAACTCGGGAAAATAGAGACACTCGACGAAATAAAATCCCCAACCAGAGCTCCGGAATGGAGTGTACAGTTAAAATAAGGGGTAGACCGATAGAAGCACTGATCGACATCAGTTTTTGAGAGGATAAAAGTAGAAGGAGATTAAAGGGATTCTAAGCTAACAGCTACTCTCGCAAACGGGCAAAGGATGGCACTAAAACGCATGGCCCATTTGCCTATTAAAATGAAGAAGGCGAAAACTTCGTCTAGGTTTTATATCAACCCAGACTTAAATCGAGAGTTGATATTAGGTGCAGACTTGTTGCAAAGGAACCACGCCCAAATAACCTTTCATCCTAACCAACTAACGGTTAGAGGGGTGAACATCCCACTTGGTAATAATACCAGTGGTGGAGTCAATTACCGCCATGCACTGTATCGACGCACACTATTAGTTTAGTTTCTAACACACATAAAAAGAATCTACCCCGTCAACATCGGATTTCAGTCCCAGAAAGGAAACCTGTAATAGAGGCAATTACAGTATGCCCCCACCTATCGACGCCACAGGTACCTGTGAACCGTAAAAGCCTCAGAAAAATTGTCCGCTTTTCATAGGATTTTTCTTTTCGAAAAAAGAAGGGTCTTTCAATGATAAATCCCTTCAGGCAAAAATCCAAAAACTCTCAAAGGCTTGCAAAATATCTGGATAACCCACAACCTAGCGAATTCTCGAATTTACCCCTGTCCAACATTATAAGTAGAAGCCGACTACAAAACAAAAACTTTGGTAAACGGCCAAGAAATTTGAAAAACAATAAAAGTATATATACACAGTGGCAAAGAGAAATTGTGACCAACACACACAAAAAAAAATGTTGAAAAATTAAAAACTAGTAAAAAAATGTTGAAAAATTAAAAACTAGTAAAGCTTCGCGAAAAGTCAATGAAAAATCAAATGACTATAAAACTAATCAGGAGACGACTAACGTTTAAAAAAAAAAACAAATTGATAAAATATTAATATATTAAAAAATGATCAAAAGAATGAATGTTTCAAAAAGAAGTCCATAAAAAAATGAAAACAAATTTAACAGTTGAGGATTAACGTTTTTTTTTTTTTTTCAAAAAAAAAATACATAAATAATATTTTATTTACTAAAAAAAGCAAAGGGAATTTATGTTTTAAAAAAGGGTGAATAATAAGAAGAAGAATTGAGAGAAGAGAAAAAGAATTTTAAAAAATAACCATCGTGCCAACGACCCGACGATATTCTGACATTTGCTAGTGAGAGCAAATGTCACAAAAAGAGTGAGACGAAATGTGGCACAATGACGTAGCCCCTTTCGAGAGAGCTGGGACTTCTACATTAATAAACCTTGTGCCTAACTTGGTATGTACATGTGAAATGCAGATGTGTAAAACAGATGTGATTTTGAAAATGTTCTGCTATGACTCAAGCAAGAATGACAGTTTGTTTATAATATTGAACCAAGACAAAACGATATAAGACCTTGAAATTTCAAACCCGGCGAACTTGTCAACGAGGCATTCGAAAACAAAACAATGTTTAAACTGTATGAATATATCCTTTCTCCTTTTATGTCCTACTCTCCCTCTCTCTCTCTCTCTCTCTCTCTCTCTCTTTCTCTCTTTCATTCCCTTTCTCTCTATTTCAATGAAGGAAAAGAGAATTAAACAATTTTTTTTAATAGTTGACGCTTGCATTCAATAGCAGTAAGAACAGTGAATTAATGAAAGGAAGGGGTGATTTTTGCAGGTACAAGCGAAGGTTGTTTTAAAAACGGACCAATCGCTGTTGCGTAGACTTTTCCTTTCTGGGATTGAGTTATATCAATTTTTTTTTTTTTTGCTGTATTAAAAAGCCTGAGAGAGAGAGAGAGAGAGAGAGAGAGAGAGAGAGAGAGAGAGAGAGAGAGAGGAGAAAGAGAAGTGGAAAAAGTGTTTATTGCTTTTGCTTGAGGGGTTTTTTTTTGTGATTGTCAAATTGTTTTTTATTATTATTCTTTTGTTGTTGATATTTTGTTAAAGTCTGAAGAGGAGGTTCTTAATTTTTGTTGCTGTTGTTGTTTAAACAATCATTTGGGCATAGAGAAGTAATCAATATTGAGGGGATAGCTGGATGAATTGTGCGAATCGCTCCTGCGGAAGGGAGAGGTTGACACCGATCAGAATATACGGGAGGCGGAAGCCCTGGTTGAGTTAGTTATGGAGCGTGGCCAATCAGAAAGTTTTCCCAGGGAATGGCGAAACGCGGCGGAAATTTCTCTAGCTCTGTTGGGGAGATTATAATCTCCCAAATTTAGAGGCGATCCGGGTGAATTGGATAATTGGATACATTCTATTTTGAAGAAAAAAACAGTTTATGATTTTACGGACAGGGAGGAATTTCGCTGGCATATGAACACACGTCGAGATCAGCCTCGAGGTTTATTTGCCAACAGATAACTAATAATCCTCAGTTGAAATGGGAGACATTACAAGCAGCTTTAGAAAGGGAGTATTTCGGAGAACGGAGTCCCCTTGACGCAATGAGAAAAATGATTCAGATCCGATAACACAATCCGGAGAAAGCATAGCTGACCTCGGCGACCAGATATCTGGTTTGGCTGGAAGAAGCTGAGAGAAACCGAAACAGTGCAGGCGTTATTGGCTGCTATATTGGAAGATGTTTTAAGGGATACAAATGTCCGAGCCGATGTCATGAAGGATGGTCCGGCCGGACTGCAGGAAGCAGTTGAATTGGCCCGGAGTAGGGAGCAGTGTTGGGCACGAATTCGTTGCCCCCGGTTACAGGAAAATTATGCGAGGAGATGTAGTCCTAATCGAGAGTATCGACCGAGGCGGGTCAAGAAGGCTCCCCTTCGGGGAGAAGGGGGCCACAACTGGTATCAGAGAAGGAGGGAATACCACGGAGCCCCTATGCCCCCTCAGAGAAGGAGAGGAATGTCCCTTTTTACTTATAGATGGGAAGGAAAGATGGTAGAGAATGACCCGATACGTGAGAGACTGGGTCGTTATAGCCATGTGGCTGGTCGGTGTACGGACGCGGTGGACCGTAGGTTGGGAAGAAGAAAAGCTAAAAGTAGACTACCTCCTGTCCCACCAGAGAAAAGAATAGCAGGTCAGGCGGTCAGAGTGGAGATCGCCTGCCGCCAGGAGCGGCTCAGGAAAGAGACCAACAGGGTTGTGACCTGATGACCCTTACAGACCAGAAAGCCATGCCAGCCGAGTGGCGAGGGGGCGCCTGAGATGCTGGACCTGTGGTCAGTTCGGTCATATGGCGCGAGGCTGCCCGTAGAGGAAATGTTGGCATTGTTGGGAGGCAGGCCACACGCGGAGAGAGTGCTCCCGAAAAAGGGGAGACTCCTTGATGCAGAAGCGGAGCGAAAAGCCGCTGCCTAAGGATAACTCAGGAGAAGGAAACAGGTTAAAGCGAGTGGAAGTCCGCTGTATATTGAAGGAGTGTCGAGAGCTTAGATGCCAGATGGTGGTGGGAGGTGTGAAGGTGGCAGCCTAATTGATACGGGCGCCTCGGTGACGCTGATTAGGTCCAGTACTTATCGGAAGATGGCCGGCTGAGGACGTTTATGTACGATTGACCTGGAATTGGCACAGGCTGACCAGGGCCAACTACGCCTGGAAGGACTGACCAGGCTCCTCTATGAGGTAGAGAGGATAAGGGGGCAATTACAGGCTTACGTGGCGCCCGATTTATGTGAAGAATTAATATTGGGATATGATTGGTTAGAAAAAATGGGAGCAGTTGTCACCTTTGCTCCACCGACCCTGTGGTTGGGCGGGAAAGGTATTCCTCTGCTCGGCCGAAGGCAGCTAAAGGACCTTCCGGTAACCTCAGAAGATACGGAAATTCCTCCCCGAACAATAGTGTCCACAACAGGAGAGATCCAGTGACGAAGGAGGGGGAGTCCTGATGGATACCAGGTGACCTCCCTAGAAGAAGAGGGAGACGGGAATGTTGAAGTGGCGATTAGTGATACTATAGTGTGGACCTGGGAGCTTCCCGGTGCTGTTAACAATTAATTCCTGTAAGACGGTACGGGTTAAATGCGGAACCCAGGTAGGAATAGCCTGCCCTGTTAAGAGAATTCAATGATAAAGAGGAGACAAGGAATTGGCGTGAATCGCCCAGAATAAAGACAGAGGAACTGATATCACCGCCTGAGTACCAAAGGGAGGTAATAAGACTGCTAGAGCGCAATCGAGATATTATCGCGATCGGGAATTAGGATGCACAGACACAGTGACGATGAAGATTTATACAGGAGATCACCCACCTGTGAGGTTGAAACCCTACCGAACCCCGATTCATAAAAGAAAAATTGTAGAGGAAGCGGTGTCTGAGATGTTGGAGGCGGGAATAATTGAACACTCCACCTCACCGTGGAGTTTCCCCATGGTGATCGTGGAGAAGAAAGACGGGGAACACAGATTTTGTGTGGATTTCCGGAAGCTGAATGCCATTACCAAACCCTTAGCGGTGCCTTTGCCCCTAATAGATGACATACTGGCTTTGTTGGGTAAAGCGAGATGTTTACCACCCTGGAGTTGAGATCAGGTTACTGGCAGGTAGCCCTCGATGGGGAGGATCAACAGAAAGCGGCGATTGCATATCATGCAGGACTGTTTAATTTTAGAGGTATGATTTTTGGCCTCTGTAATGCACCAGGGGTCTTCTCACAATTGATGTCGATAGTTTTACGGGGTTGGAGGGGTTTGCGGTTGCATACTTGGACGATACTTTAATCTTTTCACGAACGTCTGAGGAACACTTTGCGCATTTGACGGAGGTATTTGAGAGGTTGCGCCAACACCAACTTAAAATAAATTCACCCAAATGTCAGTTTCTTCAGAAGGAAACCGAGTATTTGGGGTTTGTGATCGATGAGGCTGGAATAAGACCGGACGTAGACAAGGTGGAGGTTATCAGCTCTTTACCTGAGCCGAAAACTGTGCGCCAAGTGCGAGAGTTCATTGGAATGATCGGCTATTATCGCCGATTCATACCTGCATTTAGCCGACTGTCCGCTCCCATAATACTGTTAACAAAAAAGCACGTCCGTTATAAGTGGACCCCAGAATGTCAGAGGGCTTTTGACGCACTGAAGGAGCAATTGACTGCTATACCGTTGTTGGCGTATCCGGATCTAAGTACGCCGATGGTTCTGTATACAGACGTGAGTGATACGTGTATAGGGGCGGTGCTGACCCAACCATGCCCTGAGAAGGAAGGCCCCGTGCTTGGCATACCAGAGGAAATTCCGATATATTTCCTGTCATATAAGTTATCCGAAACCCAACAGAGGTGGCCAGTGATTGAGAAAAAAGCTTTCGCGATTGTATATGCAGTACAAAAGCTAAATTATTATTAGAGTGAGGCTGAATTTGTAGTAAAAACTGACCACAAACCGTTGAAATATTTATTTGAGGCAGATTGGACGAACAAGAAGATCCAACAGTGAGCACTCAAGCTATCCGGCTATCAGTGCCGAATTGAATATTTACAAGGTAAAGAGAATACGTGTGCGGACCTGTTGTCCCGGATTCCAGAGCAGCTGGAATCCGAAGCCATCCGATTAGAACCGGAAGAGGATGATAGAGCTTTTCAAGTGGGAGTGATTAATTCCCACACTATAAAGGAAAGACCGGACTGGAGTGAGACAGATGTAGCTGAAGCTGAGCCTATATTCGACCCACATTGGATCGAAATAATTGAAGCCGGTCAAGAAGATAACGAATTAGCAGGATTGAGAGCTCGAGTGAAGGAGGATCGAACCCAAAAATACACCCTCCACCACGATAGGCTGTATTATACCGCCGATCGAGACGGAGAAATGGGATTAAAGATAGTGGTATCAGCCCGCCTACGGAGAGAAGTCCGGGATCAAGCCCATGAGAAGGCGAGGCATTTAGGAACCGAGAAGACGTATCAGTTGATATTTAGAAATTATTATTGGCCGGGACTGGTCAAGGATGTTGTAGAATGGGTAAATAGATGCGTAACATGTCAGACTCACAGTAGATACCACCCGCTTGCTCCACTGGCGGAGACAGATGTTCCGCAGTATCCCTTCCAGAAAGTGAGTTTGGGCATTTCCGAACCCTACCCCTTGACAGAGCGCGGTAATCAATATATCGTGAGCATAGTGGAATGGCTTACTAACTGGCCAGAGGCTTATGCCGTGCCAGATAAGACAGCCCAGTCGGTGGCCGGTGTAATCCTAGGTGAGATTTATCCGAGGTATGGGTCCCCAGAACAATTAGTTACCGACAATGGCACAGAAAATGTGAATAGGATTATGAAGGAGGTACTCGATCAGATTGGTATCTAGCATGTGTTGACCTCTCCTTATCACTCCCAGAGTAACTCCAAGGTCGAACACTTCCACAAGACGCTGGGGGATATCCTGGGTAAGCTTGTGACTGATAATCCGGCGGAATGGGATTGGTTCCTCACACAAGCCTTAGCAGCAGTGAGGTTCACGATGAATGAAACATCGGAATTCTCACCGTTTGAATTAGTGTTTGAAAGGGATGTCGTGCTCACGATTGATAATCTTTTAAGGCAACGTAGGAAGTATTTGGGGAGGAGCATCACCAAATATTGTTGGAACAGCAACATCAGAAATTTGTCCAGGCAAGGAACCGTATTAAGCGAGCACAGAAGAAGCGGAACGCTCGATTGAACAAGGATCGAAGGGAAGTAGAATTCAAGGTAGGAGACCCTGTGTATTATAAGGTACAAACTCGAGAAGGGAAGCTGGATAAGCGTTGGACTCCTTATTATCGAATAGTGGAGCAGACAGGCCCTCTTTCATTTATAATCTGGGACCAGGTTGCTGGGAAAATAAAAAGGGTACACGCCAATGATCTGAAGTTGGCGGAATTGGAATATGATGTCAAACTCGTTCCGCGGAGATCGGAGAGACGCCCACGTAAGGCCACCTTGGTTCCACCCAAGGAAATGGAAACCTCCGATGAGGAGGGAGAGCCCGCTCCACTTGACGTAGATGTTATGAGAACGCTGAGAAATCGGATTAATAAAACGGCGATCCCAGACCCCCGGGGATTGCAAGAGGCCGGAAATCGGCGCCAATCTGGACGGATTTCCGAACTAATGACTACGGTGGGCGTTGGCGTTAGATACGACTCTGGAGAGGGGTCGAATGCGGGAAGTTAAATTCTGTCGGAGGGTTCGAGTGGAACCTGGGAGAAAGAAGACCAAATCCCTCTATCCGTATTGAAGGAACGGTTGACACTGAGACCGAGAAGGATCCAGGAAACACCTCTGAAAGACAGATTAAGGGGATCGACGGTCAGAAGAGGAGAGAACTGTTGACATCCTATTTTGAAATTGAGTCGGATCAACTTCGTTTTTATTTTGGTATGGGGAGCAGTCCTCCTAGTGGGAAATTACCATATCAAGTTTATATGAATTGATCTAGAAAAAAAAGGGGGGTTATTAATTGTACCTAGATTGGGGAAATTGAAAGTAATTCCTTGACAGAGGTTGTGGAGATATTAATTTAAGAATTGTGTTTTCTTGAAAATTCAACTAATTGTTCTTTTTCTTCTCTTTTTTTTCTCTTCTCTTTCTCCTCAAACGGAAAGATATATATTTTTTTTTCATATGAAATGGATGGTCCAGAATTGGACTTTTGGAAATTTTGAGAGTTAAAATGATTTGGGGGGTGGGTTGTTACCTCAGTTTGGAAGGATGAACGTTTTAAACTGTACAAATTTTAGTTGAGTCCAGTTGGAAACAATTAGAAGCATTCATTCCGGCGATTAAATTGACTTTTGGAAGAATTAAGATTTTGCCTCAGTCAGGCAGGATTTCTAAATTGCGAAATAAGAGCTAGGAGGCCGCGTTCTGAATGAATAATAATTAAAAATAATTATTGGCATCACTGAGTGAATTAAAAAAAAAAAAGAATAGCAAATAGGGGCCGGTGGCGGGGAGGGGAGCATATGCCGTTGTAATGATTGTCGGGTGGCCCTCGGTTTTGGATCCGGCCGGGAGTGACCTGATACCGATGGCAGTGCCTCCGCCCTGCATATGCCCTGTAGTCATTCATAGGTGTTGTGAACGGGAATGGGAGGGAGAAACAGATGTACTATGCGTTATAATTACGCTGAGGTAGCTTTTTATTCCCGGGTGACGCCATATAACCCAAGGATTTAAGATAGAGAAGATAAATATATATTTTTTATTTCATGTCAAAATCGATATTGTTTGAAACCAGAGAAATATATCTTTGCAGCTAAAAAGTGGATGACAAGAAATTTCACTTATAACATTGTTTGTCCTTAGTGATCTCAAGGTCGGATGTCAGAATGGCCTTGTAAATCGTGAGAATTAGTAATTCAGATTTCAGGTATGGGAATTGTGCCTACCCAGGGACCTGGGGCTTTCGATTTCGTGGCGAAATCTTATTGGCCGGGGGGGGAATTTCCACCCCATCCACATACCTTACTATATATACGACTGTCGTGCGAAAATTAGTCAGTTAGAGTTGCAGTTGGAGATTGCTTGTTGAATTCGGGAAGAACAGATCGTAAAGAACCGCCGTTCCCTGGAGAGGGGACCCCTCCATCTTCCTCATCCAACCCTCTATCGCTGTCTGTGAAGAGATTTCAGACTTTGAAAAGAACTTACAAAACACTGAGTGATATTGTAAAAACACTTGTACATAATTTTGCGAAATTACACTGTAGATTAGTCTACATGAGTTGTCTTTCTTCCTGCCTGCTGCTTCGATATTCGCTTTCAGCATACCAGATTTCATGTAACAACCTCAGAGAAGACTAGACTACACGACCCAAGAATTCAGATAGACAGGGGTCCTTAACCACCTTCCCGCGTGAGGGATTACAATTAGAACCTTCATTACCGGCTTGATTCGAAAAATTAATTTCAAACTAAATTTTAAAGAAATTAAGATCAAGCTAAGCGGGAAAAAAATCAATCCATGAAAGCTCGTATTACTCTGACCGGAAATTATCTAGACACAACGAAACAGATCTTTCTATAAAGTTTTAAATTCGATGTCATTATTTAAAAAAAAGTTGGGGGAGTGAAGATTACAAAATTTTAAGTGTGGGGAAGAATGTAGATAATAATTGCTGAGATTATCTACTGAGAGATGTGAAGGATGAGCAATGATAGGGCCAGAGAGGACAGGTGGGTAACCAGCATTGCTATTTCAGAAATTGTTAAGCGAAAAGCTATTACCATACATGTTGCTAATACTGTTACCTGATGAGGTAGATTCTGCAGCCAAAAGAGTTGGGTCGAAAGTAATTGATTGCCGGGGGATTGGAGATTGTGAATGATTTGAGATGTTTATTTGGGGAGCATTAGTAGATATCTCAGTTACTACTCAGGAGGCATTCACTCTCATCTCAGTTATATCTCAGTTATTACTAACAAGGTATTCACTCTTTTTTGCAGTTATAATTATTTTAGGGACTATAAGAAAAGGAATTTTCTGGGCTGCTTTAATTTTCTTATTATTTGATGAGATTATTATCTGTGCTAAGTAAGGCATTGTTGACTAAGAAATCATAATGGAATTAGTAATTTTAATTAAAGTGTTTTACTTATAAATGATTTTTCCTACAATTTTGAAAAACGTTTTGGGGAGTTTTGTTTGGATATTGTAGCTGAAAGGGAGGATAAACCAAATATTATTCTTTCTCCTCTGTATTTTTTGTAGGCTACAGTTATTATGGATAGAATAGTAGTTAATGTATATATATATATATATATATATATATATATATATATATATATATATATATATATATATATACGCTTTATTTTTTATTACCGTATCTTTCTGTTAAGTTACATCATTGTTTCAGCTACTCGGCCGTTTTTTGGCCGTCTGTAGCTTCCTCAGACTTTTACAGAAATGTTCGCTATTTTGGGATGAAAGAGTGAAAGAGTGAATGAGATCAGGGGGTGCGAGGAGGGCGGAAGAAAGAGGGGAAGGGGGAAGGTGGGTGAGGGCGCTTGGTATGTCAGTAATGTTTTAGTTTTGGGGTTTAAGGAACTTGTGGGGGAGGGTATGGGAAGTTTATTTCTGGTGTGGCTGAGGGCATATGGATACATCGAGGGGAAGGGGAATATGTGGGGTGGGAGTAGGGGAGGGTTTACTTTAAAATTCGAGTCTTAATGTTAAAGTTTTTATGCGTCTCGTTGGTGAGATGATTTCTTGGTAAGTATGTTTTGACCTGTTGGGTGTTCCCTTATGTCTACAGGCGGGGGGAGCTATGATTCGGTTTATTTATTTTTAGTTTTTATTTTGTTGTTTATTGTTTGGAGAGGGTAAGCTAGCGGTCGCGGGCACGGGTACACACATGCGCACGTACACACATATATACTAAAAAGAAACGGTTCCATGTACACATACATCCCCGCCCTGGCGTGCAAATATATGCACATATGTGTGCCTGTATGTATAGACAGGCGCACATGTGTGTTTTTATAATATTTTCCTTTCCTTCTTCCTCACTGTGAGTTCACATCACCCACGGCTCGATCATTTGCATATGTTGGCTGTTGCTGCTACTGCTTCTATACGCGCGTTCGCGCTCCGTTATATATACATATATATATATATATATATATATATATATATATATATATATATATATATTAGTGTATTTAGGCAGCATTCCTTTATTCAGGCAAACATTATTAAAAACAACAGAGATACCTTGCTTAATGATTCTTCTTTTCATTTTTTCGATCTTTCGTAAGATTTTTTTTAACTTCAAGATGGAAGGTATTTACAAATGTTCCATGGTTCACACGAGCGCTTTCGATTCTTTCTTGAATCATCATCAGGTGGAGATAAAATATTAAAAATAGAAGTGAACTATATAGTTACGAATGATAAAAAGAGTCAATGAAAAGTCGATTAAAATATACATTTACGAGTGATAAAAAACTCGATTAAAAGTTAGGATGATAAAAGGCAATGTTAGTAAAACCAGTCGTATACTGGTTATGCTAAACATTTCAGCACATTATTGCTACTTTCAAAATTAATGCTATTTATAGATGGGTGCTGGGTTTTTATATATAGTGCTTCAAGTATTTTTAATTTTTTACAATTACTTTCTCGTTGCAAAATCCTTGTATTGTCCACGAGGACCTTTCTAAGATTAGAGGGGGGACAGCTATGTTGATTTGTTAAATGCTGGTATGTTGAGCTAGTACTGTTCAAATGCATCGTTAATCGACTTCTTATAGTATATAATAAATCTAATCTTAGAATTATTCTCTAGAGGTACTGTATATCTATGTATGATGATTTTAATTATTTTTTCTTCCACTCTAAAATTTGGTGTTATTTAGTTTTTATAAAATATGTCTATAGGGTTAGTGTTAGAAGATTGACTAGTATTGCTGTTAAGGTTTTTAGGGGACTGTAACAATAGTTTAATTTGTTGATCAACAATATAATTCGGAAAGTAATTATTTATAAGAACCTGTTTGATATTTTTAATTCCTATTAGTAGTGCTTTTTTCGTAGAAGAAATCATCTTAGCACGGTTTAAAAGATTTTTAATTATGGCAATTTTATAACGCTGAGGGCACTCACTCTTAAAGTTCAAGAGGCTGGATTTTGTACAAGTTGGTTTTTTGTATACAGCTGTGTCGAAAGTATTGTTAGATGAGTCTATAAGGACGTCCAGAAAGTGAATTTGTTTGTTATCATTTAATTCTATTGTAAACTTAAGGACAGAGTTTTTTTTAAAAAGATCTTGAAGTTTATATATCTGTTCGTCATTATCAGCTAAGAGAACTATGTCGTCAAAATAACGTACATACATAGAGGGCTTTATATTATTTTTAAATGTTTTATTTTCTAAGTCTGCCATATAAAATTCACTCAGGGTAGGTCCGAGGACTGATCCCATTGCGACGCCATCTATTTGATTATATATGTTGCCATTAGGATCATAAAAAGGTATTTCCGTGGTGCAGATTAATAATATTTTTTTTAATATACTTTTATTAATTTTAAGTGGGTGGAGTGACGGATGATTGCAGATGTTGTTTATAATTATATCTATGGTTTTCGCTACAGGGACATTTGTAAAAAGACTTTCTACGTCAAGGGAAGCGATATTTCTATTTTCGGGTTGCATTGTTTTAAGTATTTACATGAGCTCATGTGTGGATCTAACGCTGTACTTGCTAGGAATGTATGGGCTGATAAGTTCGTTTAAAGTTGTGGTAAGTGAATAAATGGGAGTGGGGATTTGCGAAATGATAGGGCGGAGAGGAGCATTAGGTTTATGTATATTAACCATACCATAAAGATAGCCGGGTGTATATTCACCAATTATCTTGGGGAGTTGATAATTCCCAATTTGTGCGTTATTTGCTGTGATTAATTTGTTAAGTTGTGTTTTTACAGTATTTACAGGATTTTTATTAAGTTTTTTAAATTTCGTATTGTCGTTAAGTATATTCTGAATTTTTTTATTATAACCAGTTTTGTTCAGAATGACAAAAATGTTAGATCTATCGGGGGGGTTTTTTACAACTATATGTGGGTGGTTACGAAGTTCTTTAGCCGCGTTTTTAGTTCAGGAGTTAATATTGAGTTGTATTCTTTTTTATGAAGTCGGCTCTTTATAGCTTCCGCTTTTAGAATGTCCCTTAAACCAGGATGAGTTGTGATTTTTTTTTATCTTTTTCTAGATTAGTTATGCGTTCATAAAGTAGTTCAATTTCCGCTTTTTTCTCTTGATGGTTAAATTGTTGTGCAAGATTGCAATTGGGTCCAAGGTTTAATAATTCCTTCTGTTTTTCTGTAAGTTCACAGTCTGATATGTTAATATAAAATTGTGTGTTATTAGGTAGTATGATATAAACTTTGTATAGAGAGTTTAATTTTTTTTAATGTTCAGTCGTTGTGGATGTTCATACTTACAGGTGATATCAGCAAGTCTTTGTTGAAATTCAGTGTATTCCTCAACGGTGATGTAGTTCTTTTGTTTTTCTTCAAGTTCATGGAGTTCATTTGTATGTTTAAGAATTAATTCTTGGGCATTCCTGGGATATATACATATATATATATTTGTATGATTAAGAATTAATTCTTGGGCATTCTTGGGATATATATATATATATATATATATATATATATATATATATATATATATATATATATATATATTAGTTTTAATTGTAGAAATGGATAACTATTTAGCACAATAAACGTTTTCTGTTTTCGTATTGTAACAATAATTTCCAGATGAATATTGTTTAAATCATTGAAACGAATGTCACTTTTTAAAAAGTTTTTTGTTTAAAATTGTATTGTTTTACGTAATCTGGCGACAATATTCGACTTTTGTGAACGATTCATTTTAAAGTCGAAATTCCTTAACTGAATGACATCAGATTAATCACTATTTTGAAGGGAACATAGGAATACAAAATGTTTTAGCGTATTATTATAATAAAAAAAAGCGAGACCTTCTGGAAATTCTAGAGTTGTATTCTTCTATATCTTCTTCTTTGTATATTTCTCCCACACTTAAGAATAGTTCTATTCTATGAATTTCCGGCGCAACGAAACGCCATGATATTATTGTACTATTATTATGCAGAACATATACTTCACCTTGAATTATTTATTTGTAAAAGATATAGAAATATAAAAACATATTTTAACAAATTAGACACTAGGCCATCAAAATTTCATGTGTGTCGTGATCATTGGTGAACTTCTATTTTACAACTGAATCCTATACCGAAAGCCACGAAAGTATATTTTAATTCATTTTACATGTTCGACACAGCAGTAACATCTTCGGGGATTGGATGATTCCATATTCTAAAAAGGAGTTAGAAGTTAAATACCTAATACGAACAATGTTCTACACTGTATTATACATCATTATAGATGATAACAAAGATTAAAAATAAATTATTTTCCTTTATTTCGAAGTCATTAGTCAAATGGTTAAGTCTAACGACTAAAAAGGCGTACGTGTTCTTTATTCGCACTGACCTTAATATAGGAATTACTAAGATACTACAATGATAAAAATGATTTTTCGAACTTTCAGTAGCACTATTACATGCGACAATCATGACACGCCTACAAGACAAGCCGTCATTATGAATCTGAATCTGTATTTTGTTTCTAAGCTCGCCTCTCACTGGTGTAAGCATTTACCTTCTCTTCTGGCCTGGCCAATAAGGGGACATCTATCATACAAGCTGTGTATGTGATGAGACTATAAAAGGGGCAAGACAATGTTCACTTTCTTTATTATTTTACTAAGAAAACGATTCCGACAACATCATCGACATTGCTCGCAACAATCCCCGATTTTTTAAAAACTTTCCCCGGGTCGTTCTGCCCTAAGGTTCGACAAGAATTCATTTTGGCGACTGCCGACATATTGTAACACATATACACACCTCCATACGCATATAGACATAACTTGACTTCCACACATGTGTACGCAAGAACATTCTTACTGCATACATAAACTATTTTCTCTTCTTTACAAACATGAGTTTCTCTCATGTCTTATCTTCGTCCATACTCCTTTTATTACATGAAAACGAAGACGACACAATGTAATTGTTTTAAATATTAAAATCTCATATTACACAGAAGAAATAAAACTTACCTCGTAAACGCTGGTAACCCGGAGATTATAAAATGTCGGGACGTAAAGATAGCAACTAGCAGCCATGACGAATAGATAGGAAATTCCAATGTAGAAATACATCGTTGTGTAGGTGTACATTTCTGACGGAGTTCCCAACAGTGTGATAGCAGACATGAAAGAAGCGAGAAGAGACAAGGCCACGGGGATCGGATGCATATTACCGCCAGC
>NC_136503.1:49556542-49639042 GCF_053919585.1 Euprymna scolopes | reverse complement strand
AAGTGTAATTATATTCATGCAGATATTCTACATGATTTATAATTTGTGTAAAAAGGCTATAGTAAACACAAACGTCTTTCTATATATATTTATGTATACGTATATATATATTTGTTTAAAAAGTTTTCGCTACCAAACTCCTCTGTCAGTTTTTGGTCTACAGATATGAAACTTAATATATAGAGTATTTGAACCCATGCGAAACTTTGGGTTTTAGCCGAGGAAAATCGGTACAAAAGTGTGAAAATTAAAAAAATTAAATTTGCCAGGTGAAGGTCGAACGACGGCATTAAGTATATGCATGCGTTACGTAGTAGTTATTGGTTCATGTTTTAATTTTTAGCCTTGCAGCAAACATGGATTCATAGGTCAGGCATTAATGTCAAGAGAAAAAATAGTGGTGTCAAAAACATTATGACATTTAGGGAAAAACCTATAGCATTCTTCGTGAATACTACAATTCACCTCGGGGGGCGATGAGGAATCACAGAAACGAGCAATTCCCCAAACTGCAGCAAAACTCATCAAAGCTGATATCAAGACAACAGTTGTTTCAATGGAGGATATGTATCCAACAACTGAAGAACTAAAACTAGCAGCTGCATTAGATTTTATCCCAGCAAGTTTGCAGTTCTTGTTGCAACATCTGTTTGTTGGGAAGGACACGTTAAGAAAGGTTGCTAGCATCGGACAAGCTGTTGTGCAAGCAGTGCGCCCAAGAACTGTTATTGCTCCTCTACAGCTTGGGAAATGTGTTTTCGCTTCCACAAAAGTACGCCCAGTTGGCAAGGCATGATGCACCTGCTGCATAAGGACTGAAAATATCCAAGAAAATCTTCGGTACAATTTCTTCCCATGATAGACATGAACCCCGGAGATAAAGCATGTATCCTGTCCACCCTAGATTACCTATGCAGTCTATTGTCAAAACACAATATGCCGACTATCATAACTTTTGATCAACTGCTATTTTGGAAGGCGTTTGAAATCATGAACGCTGTTACAGATGATAGTCCAATTAGGGATGTGATACGGTTGCTTAGCACCTTCCATACCTTCATGAATGTGTTGTGCCATGCTGGTAGATTAGTGTTTCACACGTCAAATTGTTGCCAAGACCATGGAAGATGATCCTCATTTTCAGGATCAAGTGGAGGAACTTGAGCGATTGTACATCTTGATGAGGACTGGCGAGTGAGTGTAATTTAGATTCATTAATGGAATCAGATTGCATAAACATAGTTCACAACACTTTAACTGAGAAAAAGGATGAACTGTTAAGGGCCTTCCAAACCAGCAAGCTATGGATTATCAGCACATACTAAGTATAGTTAGAGCACTTGTTTCAGCTGATAGAATGGGATCTTGGGAGATGCATCTAAATGCTGTCTCAGCTTACCTTCCAATATTCACGACCACTAACCATCTGAATTATTTGAAGTTGCCACGTCTGTATCTCTAGAAGATGTATGCATTGAAAGATGGCAACCCTGTAGTGCATCAGAAGTTCCAATCTTGGTTTCATGTAATCCGACGCAGCAGCAAATACTGGGTGTGTCTTGGCTCAGATCTTATGATCGAACAGACATTAATGCGCTCACTCAAAAGGCAAGGCGGATTGACGCGAAGGAGTGGAATGTCGGAGTACCAAAGGAATGTTTGGGCTATATCATCTACGGTGTCATCTCTTTACAACCTTGCCATGCAAGACCTTACTACAAAAACTTACATAACAAATGTAAAAGCATAAGGAGTTGTCTGCTTCTCTGTTGAAGAGATGAAATAAACCTCAGAAAGGTTGCAGAAAAACTAAACAGTGTTACACCGTTTTCAACTGATGAATCATTACGAAATATCATCACAGGAATCAATGCGAACGAAGACGTCAATGTGCATAACCTCTTCAAAATCGGAAAAGACATTGTTAAAAAAATGGATGGACAACCGGTGTTTTCCTACTCTCACAAACGATGTTTGAATGTAAAGACTCTAGCATTCAGCAATAACGTGAAAGTGTCTGCAGATCGGAGCATTGACCCAGTGCTTCTGTTTCAGAGGTTTCTCCTAGTTTCTCAGACGGGAAATCTATAACTAGATGATGTCATGTCTTATGAACTGTGTTTATACCCGATGTCTTTGTTTGAGGGAAAAGGCCTCTTGCTTCAGGCGGACAACCCGCAACTTGCGAAAGCAACCAGAAACTATGTCAAAACAAAATCAGACAGTGGTGTGCAGCAAACTATTCCAGTCACAGAGCACAATATACTAGATGGTGGATCTCTTCTTCATTGTCTGAAATGGAAGGAGCGTATAACCTACAGTTCCATTGCAAACGATTATTCCTCATTCACTATCGAAAACTATGGAAGAGCAACTGTCGTGTTTGTTGGCTATGATATTGGACCAAGTATAAAGGACTGTGCACATCAGAGGCGAAGTTGAAAGTTGAATGTAAAGAAGGTGAACATTACTGAGGCGACAATATTTTCTGGTAAAAAAGGAAGAAGTTCTTGTCAAATCGGGCAAACAAGCAGGCATTTATCCAACTGATCATGGAACGAATGAATTAGAAAGGATGTGATGTTATTCAAGCAGAAGCAGATGCTGACGTTGAAATTGCAAAGGCAGCCATCAGTAAGTCTGTTTTCAGATTAACAAGCCTTATTGGAGAAGACACAGATCTTCTTGTTCTCTTGCTGTTTCACACAGATGTTTTCAAATGTACTGCACTCTATTTCCGCTCTGATAAAGGGACATCATTCGTCTATAACATTAAGGTTCTCAAACAGATGCTTGGTGAAACAGTTTTCAAAGACCTATTGTTTCTGCATGCCTTTACAGGATGTGATTCGGTGTCCAGGATGTACGTGATTGAAAAGAAGTCGAGGTTACAACGAATCATCAAAATAGAAAAAACAATGATAGACTCTTCAAAAGCATTCTTTAAACCAAAGCAAACGCAGGATGTTGTGGAAACCAATGGTTCTAAGGCAATGATATCACTGTTCAATAAAGATCAGAAGGACTCGGTAGCGTCGGTTAGATAAAATATGCTCTGCAAAAAAGTTGCAAGGGCAAAGATCTTCATAAGGCCAAAACGACTCCATCCAACTACCTCTGCCTGTAGATTTCATTCTCTGCGGCCCTACTACCAGATTATGGAGTGGATGGGGTTTAGTGATGAAATGGAACCATCTAAATGGGGATGGAAGGTAGAAGAAGACAAACTTATTCCTGTGATTACAGAAAAACGTGCTACTCCAGATGAACTGATTCAGATGATTCATTGCAATTGTTTGGAAGGATGCATTACCCTAAGCTGCATGCGGACATTGCCAAGATAGCAACTGTCACAATATGAAAAGTGCTCCAATCATAGATGATGAGGATGAGAAGGAAGAAGTGTGAAAAACTTTGAAGAAATACTGACTTCTGTGAATGGGAGTGGGGGTTAGGTGTAACCATAGATATGGTATAAAGGGGAATCTACATCATTGGCAACCATTTCATGTGAAAGAATGACCCTGAAAGCATGGGTAAAAATGCAAGATTTATTGGTTCATCATGAAAATTGGCGGAGTTAGTGCTTTAAAACGTAATCGAAAATGACTCGTAAGGCGAAAATATTGAACCTCAAAATTTACAACTTTCCCATGCTCGAATCTTGTCCAACTTTTAGTATGATATATAGTAGACCCAACCTGACATAAAACTGCAAAAAAATAAAATATTACAATTTTTTTGTATCATTTCGTATTTTCACTTGACTAAATATCGATTGCACTTTTGACTAAAAATGAAATGTTTTTTGCTTGCTGTAAATGTTTGAAGTATTTGTTATCCGTACGTCATCCTTTATGTTCATTTCGTTGCAGCGTAACTGAAAAAGATTTTATGTGTAACAACACAGAAATTGATATCGAAACGAAAAATGGAAATGGGCACTAAAAACCTCTGTACCTTCTCTACTTGTCTAGTCTTTGTACTTCGTTTTGCGCTTCGTTATATCTCACTTTGTTCCATTATGTAGAGCCTCTCCTATATTTGTTTATGGACTATTCGTTGCTCCAAGAAGCCATCGCTACTTTTATGCCCCCCTCCTCGATATCTTTTCCAGATACATGACCTATACGACCTATCTGTCTGTACTTGCCTTCCCACGAGGGCAAAATTAGACACAAAATCGGTATTTTATGTGAGGAAAATCCAAATTCTCAAAATAGGCATTCCGCATTGGAATAGAAATGTTTTTTCAGTCTAGAATGATTTCTCCTTTTCTTTCCGAAGACAAAATCTGAAGTCTGGTATCAGTTCTGATACTACACTTTGCTCCAAACAAAAGGACCAAAACGTCAATAAGTCGATTGTGTTTATTTTCAAAACCTAAACTTCTAGCCCGTTAAAAACGGGCAAAAATCATAATCGGTTGATTCATGATGAGTGATTCATTGTTGAATATATTTAAATGTGTGTTCATTATTGCATTAAATACTAATATCTGTAAACCCCTAACTGTATATCGAACATGTATTATAATATACAGTTCGCTGCATCTTATCATAACAAAGATCCATACAAAATTTTAGCCAGATTGGACCTGTAGTTCTGAGGAACAGTAGAACGGAAAGACAGACAAAAAAACAAACAGACTAATGAAGTCCCATGTTGTGTAGAAATAATACAATAATATAAATTTACATTCATCCCTCAACCTGTCTGTTAGACTGATACGAACACAATGTCGGTTTTTGACTCTACATTAAAATGGTTACATCAGATGAAACACTACTTTATTAATCAAAGTTAATATATTAAAATCAACATGTTTCGCCCCAGATACAGGTTTCATGTACTCAAGTTCCATATAATTCTGGCAAAAAGAACTCGACAATCTCTCGCATTAACAAAGATATATCTTTCACAACGTTTATTCCAGGAAGAGTTGGCTAATACAATACACATGATAGGAGAGCATTCAGTCAAATACGAAAGCTGAGACAGAATTGATTTGATAAAATCGTTCGTATATAATGGCTTGAAATAAAGTTTAAAATGCAAAAGTCAAGTATCATGGTTCAACTCAGCTTTAAACAGAAGCATACATTTCGAACGCCCCCCTGCCTTAATAATGACAGTACATTTGATTTTATACGCGTTCTACTTGTGCGCTGATAAAGCTTCTCAAATTCACTGCGTATGTTACACTGTATATTATCTTTTGTCAAAATGTGACTGTTCTTTTTTGACCGAATTTTCAATACTTTTCGGATGCATTCCGATACCGAACAATCTCAGATATATACACTACATTGTATGAGATTTCAGAAAGATCTACCCAGCTCTTTTGGAGACACACAAACATAATGTGTCTTTTATATACATCTAATTACATCACATCTAATTAGTTTCAACGCCCACTGCGTCCATCTAGGAGTTCCAATGCCTGTCGACGCCCAGCTACCTATTTCAGTAACCTGTTGACATCCGACCACCTGTTCCAGCAACAAATCCCATCCACACGGCCCGGAACAACCTGATACATGTCACCTTTACACAGAGGACGCCCGAATTTCAATCCCGTGAGACGTGTGTCCTCATTCTGAAGCGAATTATGTATGCTATTTCCATTGATTTACAATTTACTTTTTTTCTGTGGTAAATAAAATAGACTCTTTAACTGCTCATCTGTGCTTGTCATGATTTTTTTTCTTTCGTTACATTTTTGTTGTGCGTTTATTATCTTTGTTGTATAATCAATTGGCACGTCACTTATTGACCTGCTTCAACAAGTATAATTATTTTATATAAACATAATTTTTGTGTTTGGTCGAAGTTTTATTGCACCTATTAATGTACATTCCTATGATTTTGCTACTAAAAAGCAACAAAAGTAACATTCTTAGCTAGAAAATAATTTTTTATTATCTCCATATGGTGTCAATCATTCTATAACTAAATAATTATAATCTTTATAATAATACACTTAGGTAGTTTCGTGTTACTAGGTGTGGTATAAGACATCCACCTATTGTAAAAAAGGGGGGATCGCTCGATAACAGAAGATGCAATGCAAACAAAATGTAATTTAAAATATTTAATTTTAATGTGATGAAACTTGAAATAAAATATAATTAATTAAAACTGCTATAATTTTAAATAAAGAAATAAGAGGCAGATTTTTTTTATTTAGGATTGTGACATTTTTTTAGATGTCATAGTTCATAATGGAAATAAGAGACGGATTTGTTTTATTTATGATTGGGAAATTTTTTAGATGCCATAGTTCATAATGGAAATAAGAGACAGACTTATTTTATTTATGATTGTAAAAATCTTTTAGATGTCATAGTCCATAATGAAAATAAGAGGCAGGTTTGTTTTATTTATGATTGGGAAATTTTTTAGATGCCATAGTTCATAATGGAAATAAGAGACAGACTTATTTTATTTATGATTGTAATTTTTTTTTTAGATGCCATAGTTCATAATGGAAATAAGAGACAGACTTATTTTATTTATGATTGTAATTTTTTTTTTAGATGCCATAGTTCATAATGGAAATAAGAGACAGACTTATTTTATTTATGATTGTAATTTTTTTTTTAGATGCCATAGTTCATAATGGAAATTAGAGACAGACTTATTTTATTTATGATTGTAATTTTTTTTTAGATGCCATAGTTCATAATGGAAATAAGAGACAGACTTATTTTATTTATGATTGTAATTTTTTTTTTAGATGCCATAGTTCATAATGGAAATAAGAGACAGACTTATTTTATTTATGATTGTAATTTTTTTTTTAGATGCCATAGTTCATAATGGAAATAAGAGACAGACTTATTTTATTTATGATTGTAATTTTTTTTTTAGATGCCATAGTTCATAATGGAAATAAGAGACAGACTTATTTTATTTATGATTGTAATTTTTTTTTTAGATGCCATAGTTCATAATGGAAATAAGAGACAGACTTATTTTATTTATGATTGTAATTTTTTTTTTAGATGCCATAGTTCATAATGGAAATAAGAGACAGACTTATTTTATTTATGATTGTAATTTTTTTTTTAGATGCCATAGTTCATAATGGAAATAAGAGACAGACTTATTTTATTTATGATTGTAATTTTTTTTTTAGATGCCATAGTTCATAATGGAAATAAGAGACAGACTTATTTTATTTATGATTGTAATTTTTTTTTTAGATGCCATAGTTCATAATGGAAATAAGAGACAGACTTATTTTATTTATGATTGTAATTTTTTTTTTTAGATGTCATAGTTCATAATGGAAATAAGAGACAGACTTATTTTATTTATGATTGTAATTTTTTTTTTAGATGCCATAGTTCATAATGGAAATAAGAGACAGACTTATTTTATTTATGATTGTAATTTTTTTTTTAGATGCCATAGTTCATAATGGAAATAAGAGACAGACTTATTTTATTTATGATTGTAATTTTTTTTTTAGATGCCATAGTTCATAATGGAAATAAGAGACAGACTTATTTTATTTATGATTGTAATTTTTTTTTTAGATGCCATAGTTCATAATGGAAATAAGAGACAGACTTATTTTATTTATGATTGTAATTTTTTTTTTAGATGCCATAGTTCATAATGGAAATAAGAGACAGACTTATTTTATTTATGATTGTAATTTTTTTTTTAGATGCCATAGTTCATAATGGAAATAAGAGACAGACTTATTTTATTTATGATTGTAATTTTTTTTTTAGATGCCATAGTTCATAATGGAAATAAGAGACAGACTTATTTTATTTATGATTGTAATTTTTTTTTTAGATGCCATAGTTCATAATGGAAATAAGAGACAGACTTATTTTATTTATGATTGTAATTTTTTTTTTAGATGCCATAGTTCATAATGGAAATAAGAGACAGACTTATTTTATTTATGATTGTAATTTTTTTTTTAGATACCATAGTTCATAATGGAAATAAGAGACAGACTTATTTTATTTATGATTGTAATTTTTTTTTTTAGATGTCATAGTTCATAATGGAAATAAGAGACAGACTTATTTTATTTATGATTGTAATTTTTTTTTTAGATGCCATAGTTCATAATGGAAATAAGAGACAGACTTATTTTATTTATGATTGTAATTTTTTTTTTTAGATGTCATAGTTCATAATGGAAATAAGAGACAGACTTATTTTATTTATGATTGTAAAATTTTTTTAGATGTCATAGTCCATAATGAAAATAAGAGACAGATTGGTTTTATTTATGATTGGGAAATTTTTTTAGATGTCATAGTTCATAATGTGCTTACAAAATTTCAATTGTAAAGTTATATTTTTAGGACAATTTAAAAATCATCTTTAGCTCCACCTTTGAAAGTCAGAGTTCCTCTAAAAATACACTTGTTAATAATTTTGTGTGATAACAGGGAGAACGGCAGATTAGGATAGCAATATACTTTCCGCTTCTAACAGCAAAAAGTGTTGCTAATATAAATAACATGAAATAACTATTTGCAGATCTCAAGTAATTACCTTGCCAGACAAAATTGAACTTATGGATCGAATTTAATTTCTCTAGTACATATATATCGGCAAACACAAAATATTTTGTATTTATGTTTCAATAACTCTTTCCAGCCTATGTTTTGAATAAAATTGATTTACATGAGTCGTTCCAATAGTAAAGTCTCCTATTTTTTCAACTCACAAAGATAAGGAACTTGTGCTCAAAATTTTATTTCTTTTTACATAGTCACCACCATTCTCAATACTCTTTTGCCAGAAATACAATAACAAATGTCTGTTTTTGGAGAACATCATGACAGGGATGACTTTCTTTCTTTCACACCGTCGATATCTGCAACAGAGATGAAACTTTCAGGTCATGAATGGATCAGTTCAGTTATCATAGCAATGCAATTTGCAATTCTCTCTGATCAATTCAGGCGGAATAAAAAAATTGTAAGTATTACATACATACATCCGTCGCACAAAATTTAGCGAATAAAAAAAAATTCCAGATGAAACCATTTTCAGTGTTAAGGAGAAAGAGGAAATCAAATACCAAGTCCAACAATACCCGCTGTCAAAAATGAGTTTTGAAAGAAACCCTTCATTTTATTTCTATAGTGAGATTTTTTTTACTTTTTTTTCTGTTCTTATTTCTATACCGATTGATACGTTTTTCTTTTCTTTTTTAAAACTGTCTTTTCTTATTTCTTTTGCTCATTTCTGTAAAGTATCGGCAAGACGTTGTCGTGAATGTCTTGCTTAAGTAGCTCGTTCTCGCCTCTCATGTAAGCGGGCGAATCTACTTCCAGGGGGGGGGGTAACGCCAATACAACTCCGGTCTTGTAACTGGGCGTACTCGGTTCGATTCTATCTCTACACGCCCTCCGCCTTCCGGGGGCACAAGATACTCGCGTTGTGATCCAATGTTTTGAGGCTCTAGAGTAGTCGTGTGACGTGTGGGGATAGATTCCTGGGTGGTTGCGTCACCCTTCTGCTACGACACACCGGTTGGTCTTCCTCAACCTCAATCATCCCAGGGGATGTTGTCATCCACCGCCATCTGCTCTGGTAGAGTGTCGGATGTTTCGGGCTGGTATTGATCCGTATCCGTAGTGAATGATTCTTCCGGTATTTCGGGCTCTGTTAGGTTGTCTATGGCATCCAACATCCCTGGGGGCTCCTCGGGTATCGAGTGACAAGGCGTATCTACCATTGGGTTTATTCTTCGGAAGAATCTGCGATTGCGACGGATTACCCGGTTACTCCCATCAATGCGTACATTTACTGCCGGTTACCAAGTGTTTCCACCACCCTTCCTGTCTTTGTCCATCGGCGCGGGTGTGGACCAACTTGGTTTGGAACCTGCATCGTTTCCTCGATTTTCAGTTCATGAAGTGGGTGACTTTTTAGACTGTATTCCCTTTCATTCCGTAAGTATCTTTTTACCATCGCTGTTTCCCTATAATGACTCATTTCTCTCCAGGATTTGATATCAGTCCTGTAGCACTGGGAGATGGTCCTTTATCACGCGATCGTAAGGCATCATCGCTGAAGACATATGTAGGCCTTGTACCGGTGTGTTGCGGTGTGTCAGTAGGGAACTAGCTGTCTGATAATGGCATAGGCGACCGCAACTGTCCGTGCTATCAATAAGTATCCTTTTAGCCGTTTTAACGGCTAATTCTGCTCTCCCGTTGCTTTGAGGGTAATATGCCGATGATGTTCGTTTCCTATGCTCCAATTATATAGGAACCAGTTAGATTCACTGGAATCAAACGGTAGTTCGCCATCGGTTGACAGTTCCTCCGGGACGCCGTACGTGCAGAACCAGTTTCGTAGGGCGTCACATGTGGCCTTGGCATTTCCGGACGACATCAGAATAACTTCTAACCACCCAGTGTATCTATCTGCATATACTAGGCAGTTCTTCCCTCGTAAACCGAAAAAGTTCGTCACCGTCTTCTGAAATGGGAACTCGGGGTTCGAGGGCGGCATTAGGAGTTCCCTGGGTTGTGACGGAGCCATTATGTTGCATACTTTGCACTGGGCTCGGGTCTGACGAATGCTTGCGTCCAGTTCTAGCTAAAACAGTCTTTGTCTGGCGTTTGCCAACATTCCATTGACACCCTGATGCAGCGAATGGAGCGATTCCAGTAGCTCCGCACGTAGTTTTCTGGGTATGAGGATTTTATTTTCCATTATTGTCACCCCTTTCAAGCAATATACCTCCTCTTTCATGTGCCAAAACTGACGAATTGTCTCCGGCAGTTCGTGCCGAGATTTAGGGAAACCATTTTTTATGAATTCGGCGAGGGTACATCATTCCTCGTCAGTAGCAGCTGCAGCCACAATCCTCTCCCATGTTATTGCCCTTAATTTGTGGTCCTGCTCATAGGTGGCGTTAAATGACGCTCTTATGGCACTATCAATGGTTTGTGCGATGTCCTTTTCGTTTGCTTCCTCCTGGCTTAACGTTACTGGCCATCTCGATGTTTTTGGTTTTTTTACATAGGCATCACCGCTTATTAAGGCCAAGAGTCCATTCGAGGATAAGGGTTAAAGACTATACATTAGTCAATTGGACAATATAGTAATCGTTAGTAATGGAAATTCGGTAAATTTGTTAACTTATATCAAAAACTTGTTTACGTTGGACTTGAAGGCAACCATATTGTAGTCAATTGGAAAGCAGGAAAACGGAAGACAATTCTAAGAAAGAAGCTTTGTTCATGGAATCTACGTTTAAGTTTAGACATAAATAAAGAGTGGGGGAAATTATTGATAGTGTTTTCTGCTAGACGGGTGTTTCTTATGAAAGTTTGGCGAGGGGGACCATAGATTGGAGCTCAGCCGAGCACTTGCCATGAAAATAACGATAAAGCAGAGAGAAACTCGCGACATCTCTTCTGTGAGAAAGAGGTTGCAGGGAAGAGAAAAGGAAATACCTTACGAGGCTACGAAGTCTATTTTGGACTCTATCAAAGCAGGATAAGTCCTTTCTAGCAGCTTCTGCCCAAATATGGCAGCAATACTCCATCCTTGGACGTAACTGGCTCTTATATAGATAAAGAATTGCATCAGAAATGAGATATCTATTGTATCGATAGAAGGATCCCACCATTTTTCCAGCGGCCTTGGCAACGGATTTAATGTATGTGTTCACTTTAAGATCAGGAGTAAAGGTCAAGCCCAGAAGCTTGTCAAAACATGAGGCCTCCTCAAGACGAGAGCCATTCATTTCAATTGATGCCAGATGGAAATCAGAGTGTTGATGATGTAAAGATAAAAGCTTGGTTTTAGATGCATTAAAAGTAACAAGCCACCTCTTTCCCCATTGTACCACTTGCTCAAGATCAGAGAAGAGAGAATCGGTCTGTTGCCGCATTGAGTTTGCCAGGGAGATGCTTTATTCAAAATTTGTACATTCGGACCGTTCTTTGAAGTTGAACAGTCTTGGATTCTTTATGTCCTCCAGAGCTTTATCCGAGAAGATCTTCACCAAGGGCTCATTGTCCACGGTGACTAACAGCTCTGGGCATCTCAAAACGAACATCCGACATAATTCCAGTCCGTAGACTAATGCCAATGCCTCTCCTTCAACTGGTGCGTATCAGGACTCATTAGTGAATCGGGAGCCGGCTAGGATTAATCTTCAGTGGTCTTCACCACACTTCGGTGGCACAGTTACAGTGCTTCTCGAAAAGAAAATATCCCAAGTCTGTCCTACTGAAGTCCGTTGACAAACAAGTTGGTCTGTTCACTTGGAAGGTTCTTACACCGTTCTCGATATCTTCGGCGATCCTTTTTTCGACTCTTCGAAGATTCGATTGTGTGTGCTGTCCAAGTAGAACTTTCGATTTTTTTGTCTTTAGCAGTTCCCGGAACGGGGCCATTACTTCAGCCTGAAAAAAAGCGTAGGCTACGTGGTTTACCATTCCAAACCAGGATCTTGTGTCAGTTATATTTTTGGTGTCGGAAAATTCCGTATTGCTTCAGTCATTTTTAGTGGGTTTTATCCCGTCTTCCGTTATCATAAACCAGGCAAATTACACCTCTTTTTCTGCGAAGTGAAATTTCTAAGGATTGAATACGACACCATTTTTCTGCAGTTATTTATGTACTCCATAGGATGCCAAAATGATGTTCCAATAGAGTTATCCCATAGTATCATAGTATCGTGTCGTCATTACGTAGTTTTCTTGGGCATATTTACAGTGATATTGTCGAACCTGCGTGTATATGCATCTCCTGATGCTTGGAATCCTTCTTGTTCCCAAAAATAACGGTATTTACCCCATTCCGTGATGAAGGTAGTTGCATCTCTTGCCGATGAGGAGAGGGTTAGGCTATGATAGCCATTCCATGCATCCAAGAAGGTTTTTCTATATTTCGCAGGCACCAGCGATACCTGATTGAAAGGAGACGCTGTATGATGGGTTTCTCGTAGGGTAGCGGCGTTGAGCTTTTTAGGTCCACCGTACGCCTCGGTGGCCCATCCTTTTTCGGTGCACCCACCATTCTGGAGCACCATGTTGGAGGTGTACCTACTGATACAGCTTCTATGATGCCAAATGCCACGTCTCGGTCGAGGTCCTCCTTGACTCTTTTCTTCTAATGGTGTGGGACCGGGATTGAAGTGTGGAAAGCTGAGGGTTTGGACCCCAGGATGAACGTGATGTCCATGGGTTTTCCTTTCATCGCCTTCAGCCGTTGATGTGGGCATACATTGAATGCACTAAACTCAAAATGCTCCTTCATCCATCGTTCTGATCGGGGTATGTTTTCTTCCGTAGAGGCAAAAGGGATATTGTCCGACTTAGGTGGGGCATTAGTTCTTTGTGGGCACTCACATGATGCCTTTCCGCCGCCGCTAGTTACCACATTCTGCTGAGAAGCTGGGTCTGGAAAGTTCTCTGGTACCAGACAAAGGTCTGATGTATTTTTAGATACATATGTAATCTGACGTGTTTCCCGCGATCCTACTATGATTTTAGCAAATATTACGCCTTTTATGTTTAGTAGGTTTTCTGTGATTTCCCGAATTTGGTGACTGGTCGGTACTAGATATTTGCCTGGAAACTTCAGAATGTTTTGGATTTCTGGTCCGCTAGAACATGTCTGTCCCAGTGTCTGTGATCGCATCAATCCGGTGAGTAAGGAGGCCAGCTGGTCCTATGGAGATGCGCCCGAATTCCGCATGGGCCCCTGGAATCGGAGTTATCTCTACAGTCAGGGTTGTTACTGAGTCAAGAGTACCTCTTCGGAAAATTTTTTTCCAAATAGGGTGCGGCACGGCCTTTTGTTTTGTCAGGTTGGCTTCATCTCTCCTTTTTATTTCTCCATCTTGGCAAGTCACCCGGTTACGACCCTTTTTGTGTCTTTGGGTGGTGAGAGTTCTAGATTCTGCTCCGACCACTCCCGCTGTAGATCTGTTACTGGACCTCTGCTTCGGTTTTCGACAGACCCCTTTTTAAATGCCCGGTCAAACCACAATTGTAACAAGTCATATTAGCTGCTGAGCAGCCTCCACGCCCTTTTAAGCCGTCAGGGTGTGAGCTCTTTCCACACCATTTACAGGGTTCAGAGTATCTCGGGGATGATACGGTCTGGTTCTCCCGAGGCCGCTGCCTGCGGCCTGACCTCTGTATGCTCGTTGTAATAGGGTATACACAACTGCAGAGATGGGGGTTAGACTTTTCCGTGGTCTCTAGGCTGACAAGCCTGTTAAATATTTCTTCCAGTGTGGTAAGTGTCGCAGCCTCAAACAGCAACTTGCTTTGATGCTCCAGGTTTGCCAGCTCTGCCACCATTTGTCCTGTAACTATATCGTTGGAGTAGCTGACTTTCCGACCGCATTCTATTCCGTTCGAATAAGTCACTGAAAAGCGACTGATCGAAGTCGTGCCACGAAGTCCGTAATCGATTCCCCATTCTTCTGCCTCAAGGAGTGAACTTCTTGCCGATACACTTATTTGTGTAGGCTTCTGATGGCTATGAGCTTTATGTGTCGTAACTATCCCTTTGTAATGGAGTTCAATATTTCTGCTCCCACCATGTCGAACAACAGGCTGGGACACAGGCCGTCCTCAGTACGTTTCTTAACGCTGTTGGCTCCGCCAACCCACAGATCTCCTTGTATCTATTCTAGGATCAATGAATATCACCCAGTCACCATCACTTGTTCAGTTCTATGGAAGGCCTGTCGGGTATCCTTGTAAATGACTTGTTCGACTGGCGTCCGTCTCTTCGCTGGGCGATGTTCACTTGCTATAGCTCGAGGATCCGTTGAAGTAATGTCTGCTGCATATTCCAACGTTGTTTGTAGCAGATTTCCTCTATCCTCGACGCCATGTAAAGTATCGGCAAGACGACGTATATTTGAGAACCCCTTTTGCCGTGAATGTCTTGTTTAAGTAGACAGTTCTCGCCTCTCATGTCAGCAGACGAGTCTACTTCTGTGGGGATATGACGCGAAGACCACTCCGGTCTTCTAACTGGGCGTCTTGAGTTCGATTTCACTTCTACAATTTCAGACGTTGTTTTATATGAATAACAATACGAACACTAGCGGAGTTTAATTGCATTTCATCATTTTTAGGAGCTTGTATAATAAGAATAATTTTATAGTGTTATGCCACAATTCATAAAAAAAAACAGTCTAGGTTAATTTTGATGGTTAACATACACTGGAGTAATCCGAGCCGAGAAGACAACAACCAGTTTTGTCCGCACCTTCTGCAGTTTTAAACAAGAAACCTATTTTTAACTCACGCTTGTATCACAACTTGCAATACTGGGAATGTAGCTTAATGTATGTTTACAAAACAATCATCATTAGTTCTTATAGATATATTAAGAACATAGCGTGAATATATTTAGGTTGGTTTGGTTTGGTTGTTTTTGTTTTACGGCATATCAACCCTTTTCAGGTTATTTAATTCCGAATCCAAAGATTTTGAAGAAAACTTTTTTAATTAGAATATATTTGTTGTTTTCAAGTCGGTTTCTATTTAACCCATAGTTGGGACCCTAACAGGTACTACGACTCCGGGTCAGAGTGGACCTGGAAGCAATGGCAATTAAAGGGTGGCTCCACACTCCCCAAAGCCCGCAAGCTGGGGCCTCACCACTGGATATAGTTTAAGGTCATATCCAGGACCGTTAATATATTTAACACCAGTTAATATAAGCAGACAGTAAACTCCGTTTATCATAAGACACTAGCTAGATTTTTATCAGCTCGCTATCGTTTCGCCATTCGAAATACTTGAAATATTTATTTACAATAAAAAAATGTTTCGTTCATAACTTTATTAAAAACCGGAAACAACATCTTCCTCATTATAATTCTATAACATTTATCTTTACTGTTGGGGGTTTTGATAATTTAGACTTCTCGACATTTCAACATTGGTAATCTCCTTTGGAGGCGTGCAGCTGGCGAGCATTACAGTCGCCGTTAAATAAAAGAAACTCTACTCCAATAAAAACAACGAGTGTAGAGGAAAAAGAACAGTAAGAACATTAACTAACAATAAATGACAAACATAACAAATAATAAAAATAGGTCGTACGAGAGCAATGAATCAAGGAAACCGAGCGAAGTACACATACTGCACCGAGATCGGTGCCTCTCGGTCCATTTGTTAACGTAACATGCGGCTGTAACCGAGATTGAACTGACTACACGAGTTTGCAGTGTAATTAAAATCTTGTCCGTATCTGAATACTTCATGTTATTCAAAGGTATTTAATTATCGTGACGCCATCACTAGATGGGTTGCCTACCATGGCTTAAGAGAGGCGCATCTACCCTCGAGAGATAGACCGTGCCAGTTTTCCAACCTAGTATTTTATCTCGCGCAGTGCCTCGCCTTCCCAAATGTCACCCATCTGATACTGGCCAGGCTCAACGTTGCTTAACTTCAGTGATCAAGCGAGAACAAGAGTGTCAACGTGATTGTGCTCGGTCCATTTATACCGTTTGAAAGAGTTCACAATTTGTGCATGGGTGAGTCCCCACAACAAATAGTATGGTTTCCTAAATGTTTGCGTTAACCAGTAATGTTTATATGGTCATACCATAATAAACATCAACGTAAATTATAGTAAATGGGATGAATGACCTTGAAACTTGTTCATTTTATTTCAGTAATGAAATGGTATTTTTAACATTTATTCAAATTAGTTTTGTGTGGGACAATAACTTAAAATCTATAAACCACGCGTATTATTATATGGATTTTTTTAATTTAATTTTTTATCTATTTATTATTTATTTATCTTTTAGAGTAGGGTTTACTCATAGCTAGGGCTATGACAAGAGACTATTCTTATCATTGTTTTGACTCTCGAGTATATATCCGACACAGTTAGACACAGTTAGACACAATCAAGAACCACATCACTCTATATAAAAGCATATAAGGCATCAAAGGATATATACTCGAAAGTCAAAATAATGAAAAAGAACATTCTCTTGCCATAGCCCTTATGATAACTCATATGCTAAGTATGCAATCATTTTCGTATTACGATTAATATTTTATTTGTTTTAATTCTTTAATTAATGTTTTATAATGCTTTCATTGAAAGAAAATTTTCTTTGGTTTCGTGAACAGCAGCAAATGAATCAAAACTAAAGCAAATTTCTTTAAACGATGAAATACGTCTTGTTACATTTATTTGGAACTGTTATATTTATATAGATATATATTTATACAGATATATATTTATATATATATATATATATATTTATATAGATATACATTTATATAGATATCTTTTAATTATTTAGCGGGTAATTTTATTTTAGAAAATTGTTATTAAAATTGAACATTTAGCCACTTTTAAGCAGATATTTTACTTTAATAAAAGGAGATAATCAATTTATATTTTTGTAGCGAGTTATTTCTTTTGTATTAGTCTATCTTATTGATATATATAGGCATACATGAATAATAATAATAATAATAATAATAATAATAATAATAATAATAATAATAATAATACGATAGCATGTGTGTTATTTTCTATATGACGTTTATATCCGGGTCGTTTAATTGTTATGTACTTTTATTCTTTGTCATAAATAATTTTACCAA
The DNA here is from genome assembly GCF_053919585.1 of Euprymna scolopes. Taxonomy (NCBI): domain Eukaryota; kingdom Metazoa; phylum Mollusca; class Cephalopoda; order Sepiida; family Sepiolidae; genus Euprymna; species Euprymna scolopes. The sequence goes on along the minus strand of NC_136503.1, from coordinate 49,621,430 downwards.
GAATTCTTTATAAGTTTCAGTTTCCGTTTCGATTATGGCTGAATGAACTCAAGTTATATATATATATATATATATATATATATATATATATATATATATATATATATATATATATATATATATCATAAGTTTTTATTTCGGATTCGATTTAACCTAATGCACCCAAGTCATATGGTATATTTTTTTATTTTTGAAATCGCAACTTTATAATATATATAAATCGATAGAACATTAACTCGATAATGATATATTTGAAATCTGCAAGAATTAAAATATCATATTTAACCGTACTTTACGACCGGGCTTTACTGGGCGTTCATGTTAGCTTAGATAAATACTTTTGCAGTTTTAACAAAAGAAAAAGGCTACAATAATATCAGGGCGTCTCCATTTACATTGAACATCTACAGAATGCCAACATCAATATATTACATATTATTGAGTCCCATGTGGAATTTCTACAGGTTCGTCCTAGTTATTATTATCATGATTTATTATTATTATTATTATTATTATTATTATTATTATTATTATTATTATTATTATTGGTGTTTTAACAGTAAAACATATACTAAGTATAAAATTCTATTAATATTATGATCATTATTTCATTTATTTTTATATTTAACTGTACAAGACCTGTGTACCGGCATTGCCCAATGAAAGTGTGATACAACACTAGAACTTATTTTGTTTAGCCCCCCCCCCCTTGTGAGCAAATCAAACTACGGTTGTCAGTCCTCGAAAATAGTGGTCACCGGCGGCTGTGGCCAAAATAGAATTATCTGGCTTTACTGTCGGGCATTTCCAGCTAGTGGAAGCGACTAATTGTCATTATCAGCACTGGGGGCTACTGACGATACTGTTGGGTAGGGCCATTATTTGCGGGTACTAGTAGGCACTGGTGGCCACTGGCTGCCTTTGTAACTGACAGCCACTGGCGACCAGAATCAATGACGGCCTCCTTTAGACTGCATCAAACTGAAATCGTCTGTCTTCAACGGTCGGGAATTGTTGGACACTGGCATCCGCTGACTGTCACTGTATGCCTATGGCGAAAATGATGATGATCACTAGCGGTTAGTGATGTTTTTAGGCAATTACTTGCATTTACTTGCGTTTACTGGTTGACACTGACTAGTTTTTATATCTGTCATTGTTGGTTGTCGGCTTGTCTGAAATGAAATAGTCTGTCTTCAATATTCATGCACCATCATCTGTTGTCTGGTACTGCCATCTAGTGGTGAGCACCGTTGGTCACTGACGGTTACGATGGTAATTAACAGTGATTTTCAGGTGGCTACTATTACTTCTTAAAAGGGGCGGGCACTAACTAGAACTGGCAGGCAAATCGTCTGTCTTAAATAGCCCGGCACTGTCATCGAGTTTTGGGCACCGTCATCCATAGTGGTCATTACTCTTTTAAGTTGGCTATTGTCACCTCAGAGCATTGGCGGAGACAGACGAGCTCTGGCATGCACGGGCGGGTACAGGCGGACAAATGCGAGTACAAACAAGGACACACGAGCTCTGGCGGCTATTGGCGGCCACTGGCAGGTGTTTAGTTCGAAGCTTGAGCAAAGCACGGAGCATTGTATTCTAATTTCTACACAATCCTGGATTGCTTAATCGCTGACCACTGTTACGATATCCGTTGTTGCAGAATAGGTTTAAATCACGCAATGTGTAAACAAAAGATTGTTCGAGACTAATTGTTTATCTTCGTTCTATAAAATAATAGATGAAAATGAAAAAAAAAACGCAATTATTAAAATCTTAGATGAAAGTACAAAATAATATTAAATCGCGAAAAGTTCCAAGTCGTCCATATACATTAGGTGGTTCATTCATTCATTTGTATTATTAGTAAACTTTATCCGGTTTGGCATTTCCTTAGCATATTAATAATGGAAATCATGGATATTATGAACAGTAGGTGATAGATGCTTGGAAGATACATAAGTTATATATTGTCCTCCAGCTGTCAGTCCAAATCTCCCTGTTGTTATTGCTTTTTTCAATCAAATTGATAATATTTCTGGTATTTAGTATATACGCAAACATCCTATTATCCGTGCTTGATGGATCCTGTCGTAGGCTTTCTTCTAGTGTATCCATGCCATAGCTATATTCTTTTTCTACTTTTCACCTCCTTCAGGATCCTTTGGTCTATATATAGTAGATTATGTACCCTATTTTTCCTTTTCAGCATCCTTTCTGTTTCTCGAAAAGTAGTCCACGATTATTAAGCGAGTGGTAAATTTGTTCTGTCAGACATGCTGTTAAGATTTTCTACATGGTTTGTAAGCAAGTAATAGGCCTGTAGTTGCTAGGGGCGGGCCCCTTTTCTGTGTGTGTGTATTATTTTTTTTTATCGATCTGGTTCTACCACTATATATAAGTTATAATTACGTTTGACACGCCGGTTCCCGTCAGATCACCGAATTTAAGCAACGATGAGCCTGGACAGTACCAGATGGGTGACCATATGGAACTTCCATGTGCCGTTTGTGCTCTCCGCTTATTTCGGCATTGTTTCCAGTAATTCTGGAGTTCTCTTTGCCTCAAGCAGTATCGATTTAGGAGAGATGTAACTTGGGATTGCGCAACCCTTGCCACATAATTACACGCGTAGTTAGCCCTACAAGAGCTATCCTTTGTCTTTCGAGACTGAATGGAGGTTCTACCTCTCGCAGATTATTCTGGCACTCTGCCTCGTGGATACATCATTTGAATTAGACTTTCATGTGATATTTTTAACTGAAAGCCGATTAAAATGTTTTCCACGTGTCTGAATACTCTATATATCAAATTTCAAGTCTGTAGATCAAAATGTCATTGAGTATATAGGTTCAGAATTGTCATCGCACACACACACACACACACACACACATATATATACACATTCTGACTTTTATAGATATATAGGCTTAAAACGCCACAATAAAAATTAGTTTGGACAAATATAGTCGAGAAAAGAGCTAGTTAAAGAATAACAATAACCGAAGTTTATGAGTATATCTTCTTTTTTTTTTACTAGAAAATTATAAAAGCAAGTTATCCTTCTTCCGTGGCTAGCATATTTATAAAGATGGAGATTGAATTTTATTTTCTACCCAATTTTCATTTCGGCGTTGCATGTGGACAATGAAATTTGTTATGAATTAGTGTTTTAATGCTAATCGAAACGAATAAAGGCGAAAGTTTTGTTTTCACCCATTCTAACTATAAAAACATTAAAATAGTTTACACTTACTTTATTATGTGTAGTATATTTTCATCTGTTGTGATACATACCATTTTGATGGAAGCACAAGAGTTTGAGACATACCATTTTGATGGAAGCACAAGAGTCTGATTTTAGTTTCTTAAGATACATCCTACCATGACTACCTTCTGAATGCGATACATTCTAAACTGCGGCAATAAATTTATTACATTTCTTTTTTTTTTTTTTTTTTTTTTACCTGTAAATTCACCCTTATCTGTTCGTCCGTTCGTCTGTCCGCACTTTCCTCAATAACTACACTTTGGAATTTTTTTAGAAATTTTGCACAAACATTAAACATTACATATGTAAAAAGTAACAGAACAGATTTTCCGGGAATGATTGCCCTACTAGGGGTGCCTTTCGGGTTAAAATGGCTAAAATTTACACTTTTGTGTTTATTTTAAAAAAAAGTGATGCCGTGGATTTTTATAAAAATTTCTGAAAAGTTGTAACTATCTGATTTCTATATAATTTTGTTTGTCTATACTTCGTAATAACTCTTGTGTGTCCCACTGGGGCTCTTTTAGGGTTAATACAAATACTCTATTTTCGGGACTATTTTACCATATTTGTCCAAAATTTTCTGTGTATGTCTATTTAGCAGTTTTGCATGGTGCTGAACTCAAATTTTAAATAGCTTAAGGCCTTGGGGACTTTCGGGGCTAAATGGGGGGGGGGGCAAATGATGGACTTAGTCATTCCTTTGCATGATGCAGAACTCAAATTTACATATGATAAGGCCTAAAACTGCACCGTTTGTTCATTTTCACCAAGATTTGGCGTCCCCTAGGGATTTGGGGCTAAATGGCGAGAGGGGGCAACTGTTGAACTTAGTCATTTTTTTATGCTTCGTTTACTGTGCTCTCACGTGAGACCATGCATGCTTCACTTATTTTTGATAACATTTTTTTTACTCCAAACATGGATCTTTTTTAGCAGGACAAATCAGTGTCACTAAACGTTGGCTTTAATTTCTCAACGACAATAGTTAAATGAGATTTATAAGCTCTGGTGACATATCACGCAAACGGTAATAGGGGGGTCCTTTTTTATTCAAATACTAGTAGGGTGACTGTGCGTTGTCCGGGATTGAATGATGATCAACGAAATTTTCATATTCTCATATTTTTATTGTCATTGAAATTAATGAAATTGCCAATTTTTCAATCAAATCGATTTATTGCCTGCTCTAATTTGGGATCCATTGTGATGCTCCTCTCGCAGTGACTAAGTTCACCATATATTTTAGTTTACATTTCACTGTAGAGAACTTACTGTTGATTTTATAAAATTATTTTTATATATAATGGCTCGCATCAAAGTTTAAAATGCAAAAAGCCAAATATCATACTTCAATTGTGCTCTATAACATACATTTTGAACGTGCCCTGTCATATAAAAGAACCTACTGTTGATTTTAGTTGCCTGGAATTACTGTTTGTGCGATGATAAGGGCTTGAATTTAAGTTTCAAATGGAAAAGTCAATTACCATCGTGAAATTGTGCTTTAAGCAGAAACATTCGAATGCGCCCCTGTCAAATCAAAGAACCTACTGTTTATTTTATAATGTTGAGTCTTCTGGCTTGTGTGGTAATAAAATTTCTCAAATGCCCTTGCGATGATAGCCTGTGTAAGATGTTAACTTTTGTGAAAATCGCCTGTTCCTTTGATCGGATTATTTAGATTATCGATTATCGATACTTATCGAAGACATTCCAATAAAAAAAAACTATCTAAAAACACTGCCAGGCACATAAAGTGCCTTCGTGTGAAATATCATAAAATCGACCCAGCCGTTTTCGAGTTCATAGGGAACGAACTCACAGGCACACAGGCCCACAGACAAAGTTCATATAAATATAATAGTACAGATTTCAGGTTTTACGCTTAATTTTATTACATTTGGAAATTATTCTGCCATGTTAATTGAAAATATGATATTTACTTTTATTAAAATCGTTTCATCTCTATTTCAGTTTTTCTACAATCGAGAATGATTTGTGGCATAATTATGTTAGCACATTTTATAATCCATCATTTACGAACTGGTTCGTAAAATTGGATAGTCTGTTACTGTGAAAATATTTTCTTCGATATTCTAACAATATTAGCAACAAAAAAAAAGAAAATATGAACAAAAATGAATACTTGTTTAATTACAAAGTGGGGGATTACTTTCATATAAAAATTAAACAGGTAAACGACTTAGTTTTCGATAAATCGACATGTATAAATGAATGGTCTCTCAATATTGAGATAGGACAATTCGGCTGTGGCCATTTTTTTTTTTTTTACTAATTAAAATTATCTTTTTTTTTTTCAAATAGATATGTAGGGATTTATTTTTGTAAAATTTTCGATTTTTAAGAATTTTAGTGAAGATTATAAAACAACAATCACCTGACCATGATGGAAAATGCCCTTGTTTATCTCAATACCATTGACGAAAGAACTTAACAAATTGTTTTTTGTTTTTTTTTACACTAATCCTAAACTAAGTTTTGTTTTAAGCTTACAGGGTCGCAGAAAAATGTATTCTAAAACATTAAATATCATTTTGCACTTTATTTTATTGGATAAAAATTTTTTATTATCTTTTTAGAACATTCCTTGTTTGCGGATATTTCCATAGTCAAAACATTTTTTTTTATTTCACCCAGGCAACGCCGGGACACGAACCTGCTGGTTTATAATAAAAAGTTTTATTTGTACAAATATAGCATTGCTACACATTTTGGACTGTGTTTTAGTCGTAGCTATAATAAGCCCGACCTCTTCAGGCAAAATAAAGATAACATCTATAATAAATTAAGTTAAAAAAAATTAATTAATCGATCGAAAGTTTTATAAGAGTTGATATAAAGTATTTTATTAATTATACATTACAGTGTCTGCTGGGTGTATCGGCGTTTCATAAGCAGATGAATGCAATTCCACGACCCGTGTATAACAAATTTGCATTTTTTTTTTAAATAAATAGAAACATGTGCTTTCAACATGACTATCAATACACACAAAAATTTAGGAGTATATATAAAGCCAAGTACGTCCAAGGATGGAATACTGCTGCCATATCTGGGCAGGAGCTGCTAAAAACAGCCTATCCTGCCTTGACAGAGTACAAAATAGACTTCGTGGCTTAGTGGGGAATGCCCTTTTCTCTTCCCTGCAACCTCTCTCCTAATAGAAGAGACGTTGCGAGCCTATCCTTGTTTTATCGTTATTTCCATGACAGGTGCTCGTATGAACTTCAATCTCTGGTCCCCCCCCCGCCAATCTTTCACGAAAAATTCCCGTCTAGCTGAATCCGCTGTTAAAAATTTCCCCACTCTTTATCTGTGCCTAAATCAAAACGTAGATTCCATGAACAAAGTTTCTTTCTTAGAACTGCACGCCTGTAGAACTCTGTTCCGTCTGCCTGCTTCCAACCTGACTACAACCTGGATGTCTTCAAGTCCAACGTAGACAAATTCCTAATGAACCGCCACCTCAAGTAAACACTTCAATAAATCTCCACACTAACGTACTGTACTTGCAATAACCCTTATCCCTGATTGGCTTCCGGGCCTTGATAAGTGGTGACAACCGTGTAATATATATATATATATATATATATATATATATATATATATATATATATATATATATATATTCAGTAATGAAGAATATAGGAAGCAAATATGGCGTATAAACACAGAGTAATAGATAATTAAAAAGAAGCGTGGAAATTTACTTACGTACCAAACCAACACAGGTGTTGTTAGTCTTTTAGAAAATGTTGGAATTTCCTATATGAATAAAAAATTAACAGCACGCAATCCTGTCAATAACTGTGGGATATTTTCCTGCCTTTTTCACAACTTCTTCTAATCGGACTAGCGATGTTGTAGTTTTACTCTAAAATGAAAGTAGACTCGCTCCTCACATTTTTATATCAACCTCAACCGAGGCCGCCGATATATTATTAACGTTAATAATATATCTCGGCGGCCTCGCCTCAACCCTCTCTCTCTCTCTCTCTCTCTCTCTCTCTCTCTCTCTCTCTCTCTCTCTCTCTCTCTCTGTCCGCGCCGTCTCTTCTGACAACACATTTTTAAATTTTACATTAACATTAAAAGTCAAATATCAACAAGTATGGACCGTCTTTTTGGCAGCACTGCGTAATTTATTTTAATTTAAAGTCTGTACCTCTAAAAATACAATGCACCCTATATATAACTTTTTCTTGTTTTTTCATTTCTTCATTTCTGTCATAACACTGTTCGATTTGAGGACAAGTGAGGAACACGTGAGATTGAAGATCCGATTCCTTAAAAACATTTTATTATTTTGCATTATCTTAACAAGTTTTCAAAAATACTATTTATTAGAGATAGAGTTTGTCATTCTTTATTTTGATAATGTCAGATATTCATCATGACATTATCAAAAGAATGGCAAGAATTATTATAGTAAAAACACAAGGTTTCTCAAAGAAAAATTCATTATTAGAGAAAATATATTGCCGAACGACGCGGGCAAAGTTTGGAAAGTTTGAATAAGTTTGTTTACACATATTACTTGTGTTGATCGGACTATTGTTCTCATATTAAGTGTTATCCGTGAAACGTTTCGGTCGGATTGTCCTTCGACCCTTATCAGGCATGGCGGCTGTTTGTAAAAGAAAGGAGAAACAACAACCGACATGCCTGATGAAGGTCGAAGGACAATTCGTTGCACTAACAACACTCAAGACGAGAATAATAGTCTGATCAATGCAAATAATATATAAAAATTTCGAACTTTAAGTTTGTTTATTATTTGGATTATTCAGAAGTCACGACTTAGATTTAATTCAAGCGAGTTTTCGTCCGATGTAACCTCCAACCTTCTTCGGGTGCATCATTCAGGAATCTATATAGAATTTCAAATAAAACCGCTGGGTAATTTGCTCACCTTCCGCCAGCCGTAATACCAGCGGCGCAACTGGTAAAAGTAATGTGATAATCAGTTTTGCGTTTTAGTCTTTTGGAGGTTGAAGGTTCAATCATTAACAGAGGCGATACTAAGAAAAAAAAAACGAAACGAATCATATGAGATGTTTATCCGCTTATGACTGAGGGAACGTGAACAAACTGTCACCGTTGATTAAATAAAGGGTTCTGGTTGAAATTTCGTACATATTCCGCTGTTCATCATAAAGATTCTCGGTTTCGCCATGACATATCCGATGTTTTGCCTGTAAATAAGGTTACTTTTATAATATTTTAATTAACTGAAATTCTCAACAAGTATTTTAAATTAGTTCGTTTCACGGCTTACACACACACACTCTCTCTCTCTCTCTCTCTCTCTCTCTCTCTATATATATATATATATATATATATATATATATATATATATATATATATATATATTAATTTTATTTATACAAACATTAATGGCTACATATGTGCATACATGTTTCTGTAATCACCCACGTTGGGGGATTACGTCTTCAGGCCAAGAACCACCTTCAAAAGTGTTGTTTCATTGGATGTACTTCTAGGAAACTAAACTCTACTGGCTATATATATATATATAGATATATAAGTTAGGTATGCTTATATATTCATATGTATAAGATTTACTCATAAACTAATTAACCGATCGTTATAAATTTCAAATATACAACGTCTCCGCGTTAAAGATCTTAAGGTGGACTATATTTACTTTAATTTTAATTCCGTTTCATGAAAGAAGTGGTCGATGCCTTTCTCGTAAATTGAAGATTTAACTACTTCTAACAATGTGGATCAGGCACCCAATTAATAAATATTCCCCAAATTCCAGTTTCTGTTAACCTCCATTATGTCTCAGGATATCTTGATTATTTGAAATTTAAACTAATTTATTATATGAAGTTTAAGCTTTGTGCAATGACTGAAAATGGCCAAGAATACACGAATTGAAAAGAAAAGAATATTCATTTGATTTAGAAAGCAAAAATGTCCTATAAATAGGACAGTGGGTACAAGCGATGTATTTTAGTAGGATATACATTCAAGATAAAATTGGCACAATTATAGTTGAAACAGTTCACACAAAATTTTACATTGTATTTTTCATAATAATTTAGTGGCTTCTGATTACAAGACTCATTTCTTACATCATCAAATTTTGCAAGAATTTTTACAAAGAGTTCAACAATTCTCGAATAGAAGTTGATGAATACAAGTGAATTTTATCATTTCATCAAAATAATTATGCAATCAATACTATTTATATTATTATTATTATTATTATTATTATTATTATTTTTATTATTATTATTATTATTATTATTATTATTATTATTATTATTATTATTATTATTATTACTATTACGACCGGTCGTAAAATACGATAAAAATTATCCAGATTTCGTATTTATTATTATAAAGCAAATTCTCTATTCATTATTACACAAGTTAGAAAAGCATTTCATCCAAGGCATGAAAATTAAGCAAAATGTTTTTACTATAGGCTTTAAAAATAAAGGTACAAGATTCAATCTCCCCTTTGCCTGAAAAAGTAAGTGCTATTTCGAATTTCCCGCTACCGACATCTGTCAGACAAGTACACCGTTTTGTAGGCATAATTAACTATTACCGACGCTTTTTGCCTAACTGTTCCATGTTACTCGCACCTTTAACGGACTTGTTAAAAAAAAAACGAACTAAAAACCAACAGTTAGTTTTGGAAGGACCTGCACTACAGGCCTTTGAACAATCGAAAACTGCTTTGGCAAACTTAACCAAACTCACTTATATCCAAGATAGCGATACAACGGAACTTACGCTTACGATGGACGCATCGGAAATAGCAGACACACGTCGACAAATATGGTCCACGAGAAATTCGACACCTGGACTTTATAGCCCAATATTCTACGGATATACGGTACGTAAAAGGACCAGAAAACGTTTTAGCTGACGCTTTATCTCGCGCAACAATCGCTTCTGTAAATTCCACTCCACTAAGTATGGAATTAATAGCACAAGAGCAGTTAACCGATACCACGCTCTCAGCTATAATGGACACAACTTCACTGAAGCTGAAAGAAATACTGATACCATTCAGAACAACAAATTTCTATTGCGATGTTTCACAAAAACACCCTCGCTCTTATATTTCACCCAGCCTCAGACGACAAGTTTTCCAGCACTTCCACAATTTGTCCCACACAGGAAAACGTGCCACCGTAAAGTTAATAGCGGAACGTTTTGTTTGGCCAAATATGAATACGGACATCCGTAATTGGACCAAAACTTGTATTCCTTGCACAAAAAAACAAAGTTCACAGGCACACCAAATCACCTTCAGGAACTTTCAGTGTACCAGACGCTAGGTTTACTCATGTTCATATCGACTTGGTTGGACCCTTGCCCACTTCAAAAGGACATACCTATATCCTTACTATAGTCGATAGATTCAGCAGATGGCCGATAGCATTACCAGTGAAAGACATATCAGCCGCAACAATAGCCAGGGCGATTTTACAAGATTGGATAGCGATTTTCGGAGTGCCCTCCGTAATCACAACGGACAGGGGCTCACAGTTCCAATCAACTCTTTTCACTGAATTCAACCATTTGTTGGGAACAAAGCACATTAAGACTACTGCCTATCATCCTTGCGCAAACGGTATGGTGGAACGATTGCATAGACAATTAAAAGCATCTTTGGCTATGAACGATAACAAATCGGACTGGTCAGACAATTTGCCACTCATTCTCTTAGCAATTCGCAACACTGTGAAGGAAGATTTGCAGAGCACACCTGCAGAATTAGTTTTCGGATCAACACTGATTTTACCAGGACAATTCTGCGAAAACAATACAGACATTTCTCCAACGACAACTTTTGTGATGGACTTAAAACACGTAAATGTCACAATTAAAATTTACTCCAACTAAAAAGCCAGAAACGAACATTTTCATTCCAAGCGATATTTACACATGTAAATACGTTTTTATCAGGAACGATGCAGTAAAAAACACACTATGTTCAAATTATTCTGTTTAATATGCAGCAAAGTTTGTAAGTCTACTCTTGGTTTGAGAAGACATGTGATTGTTCATAGAAATATCCTTCAACCTCCAGAGGAAATCAACTCAGTGGAAATTGTTCAATTTGTATATCACATCTGCTTCAAGATGTGCAAATCTGCAGCGGGAGTACAGAGTCATCTGAAATGGCATGGACGACGAGTTTGTGAGAAGTTAATGTGACGGCAATAATCTGGAAAGATACAGCAATCATCATCATCATGTATGTATGCCTAAAACTTTCGACAGAGGCATCGGATTTTCACAAAATCGATATCATTTTTAAGGTCAAACGTTCGGACGATAAATTGGCTAAAGATATAAATTTCTTCACCCTCAACTGGGTACTTTTCTACAAAGAGGGGTCGCTTTTTCGCCAATATTTTAGAAAGTCGTTCTCTTTTTTCGATTAACTAGCCTTAATTTAAACCTTTCGCCACTTCCGGTTTGGCGATGGACGACACGGCAAAGACGTCACCTTTTTGTTTGTTTTTTTCACGCTCTTTTTCTCCTTCGCGGTACGGGTTCGAGCCTGCCTGCCTGCCTACTATCACATTTTTTGCTCAAAATACCCGGGAAACACTGGACACCCAGACTAGTGGATAAATAAAATTCAGTGTAATAGTTAAATGAAACTAATTATCTAATAAGAAGCCATTAAAAATGAATACGTAATTAATGCTCGTTTTCCAAAGGAATATGCAAATTAATTAACCTTAATGAAGTCGCTCGCATAGTTATGACTGAGTATATTAAGAAGTTCGTTTGAATAAGTTTTAAATAGAAAAAGTAGTCTTTTAATATCAATGTCATAACGTAGAAAAAACTCAACTTTATAGATACATAGATTAGATTTGCATTAGGCTCAAATTAAACGAAATGACCCGAATTTCAATTTCAGATTAGTTATGATGTTAAATAGCAGGGAGGGGCCCATATTGAGAACATATTTAATGGGGACTCATAATACACGAATAACGATGGTGATGGCATTTCTGAGGGGAAGACATTTGTAACGGTTCTTTGTACATCATGACGACTGTGATGATATTTCTTGATGACTTCATAATATTAATACAGACTGGGAGATATAATGCAACAGTTCTTAACACATATAGAGGGAAGGAGGTACATTATTGTGGCTGAAGGAGGCACATTACTTGGAAGGAATTACACAATGTTCATTTAAGATGATCATAATCAAAAACACATTTACCTTTCACTTGGTGAAAACGCGATACAAAGACAACAGTTACAAAATATTAGATGATGATTTCTTCATTCATCAGACTGGTGAATGATGATGTCAGGGTGTCAAGTTTTGAGACATTGTGTTGAACAAAGATGGCGGCGTAGTTCAGATCAGTAATCAAGATGGCGGCGAAGAATTAAATGCGGTCTGTGACGTAGCAAACGGCGAACTGATTGAATCCAAAATTCGACAATTTTTATAATAATTTTGCGACGTTTTCATTGGTTGTTTAGCACAGCCGTTGGTTATAAAAATGATTGGCGAATCCATTCGTCTCATACCCCCATCAAAACACTCTTTTGATGGGATGTCTCCTAGCGGCTTCGGCTGCATGGAGACAGGGTAGTACCAGTCAAGGATTCGTCACTTGACACTCAGCCCAACAGGTGAGGGGCCGGGAACCGGCCCAGCACCTGTTGGACTGAGGTACACCGCCTGGGTAATACCTAGGAGGTCCACCCTCCCAGGCCATGCCACCGGGCTTTCCGGTGGGGCAAGTTTATTGCTTGCTGCCTGAGGCGCCCCGACCGGGGAATGCCGACGGGGTTACTCAGGCAATTTTTAAAATTGCAGGAGTGCCCCTTCTTTAGGGGAGCCTGCGGGGTCCCCACTTTCCGGCCTTGTGCCACATTTTGCTGAGGTGGGCAGCAAATAAATATCTACCCCCATCAAAACACTCTTTTGATGGGATGTCTCCTAGCGGCTTCGGCTGCATGGAGACAGGGTAGTACCAGTCAAGGATTCGTCACTTGACACTCAGCCCAACAGGTGAGGGGCCGGGAACCGGCCCAGCACCTGTTGGACTGAGGTACACCGCCTGGGTAATACCTAGGAGGTCCACCCTCCCAGGCCATGCCACCGGGCTTTCCGGTGGGGCAAGTTTATTGCTTGCTGCCTGAGGCGCCCCGACCGGGGAATGCCGACGGGGTTACTCAGGCAATTTTTAAAATTGCAGGAGTGCCCCTCCTTTAGGGGAGCCTGCGGGGTTCCCACTTTCCGGCCGTGTGCCACATTTTGCTGAGGTGGGCAGCAAATAAATATCTACCCCCATCAAAACACTCTTTTGATGGGATGTCTCCTAGCGGCTTCGGCTGCATGGAGACAGGGTAGTACCAGTCAAGGATTCGTCACTTGACACTCAGCCCAACAGGTGAGGGACCGGGAACCGGCCCAGCACCTGTTGGACTGAGGTACACCGCCTGGGTAATACCTAGGAGGTCCACCCTCCCAGGCCTTGCCACCGGGCTTTCCGGTGGGGCAAGTTTATTGCTTGCTGCCTGAGGCGCCCCGACCGGGGAATGCCGACGGGGTTACTCAGGCAATTTTTAAAATTGCAGGAGTGCCCCTCCTTTAGGGGAGCCTGCGGGTATCCCACTTTCCAGGCCTTGTGCCACATTTTGCTGAGGTGGGCAGCAAATAAATATATACCCCCATCAAAAACATTTTACACAGGGATTCAAGCCTTTTTGATTACATGGTCTCCTATACCCCACCCCCTTCGCTTCTAAGGACATCAACTCTCTCTAACCTCTCTCCTCTCTCTCTCTCTCCTTCCAACTTACTCTAACTGACTCTACTCTACTCTAACTGACTCCAACTTCGAACCCCAATTCAATATATTGAGAAATCTCCTTTGTTTATGACGTCAGAAGTGTGGTTCCCAACGTGATTAACTTTCACATGGATTTACATATGCCTGTTCAAACGCACTTTTGACAACAAAGAATTCCCAATTCTAATTATTTAATATCTAACCTATTTTTAAAACATATTTTTACCTCGCATTATCCATTCTTTTAACAACATATTTAATACCGAGATTTCTAAAAGAATGGACAATCGACTCTTTTTCTGTCATAAATAATATTTAGTTATTTATAATAGAATTAACAGTCGACTGCATTCCTAAGATTACAATTATCCATCATTTTTAACACTTGCCTACAGGGTTCGATTCTAGCGATTCTAGCGTTTTCCTAATATCATTTTCCCTTATCTATTCTGCCTTCTTAATTATATGAGAAGGGGACAGCCCTTCTTATCTAACATATTGAGGGCGCTGGCAATGGCCCTACTGCCATAACTAGAATCGGTAGAGAGCATGAGTTTACAGCGGCACATCTCCGATCTTGCTCATTAAATTTTGTGTTACTTTTAGACATAATAGAAGGCTTATATTGCTTTTGGAATTTGTACACCACTTGCAAACTAGTAGATGGTCTACAACAAAAAAGAAAACCGGTTTTTATCAAACGGAAATGGAATCATGTCTTTTCTAGGGCGACAATTGTATCGTTCCATCCTGTATTCTCCTCGGTTGTTTATAAAACAAAGCCAAATTCAAATATTTCAGATTTACATTAAATTTGATTAAGTAAGATTCTTGGAGCTTTAAATTCTTCTTAAAACCTCTCTAGCTTAAGGTTTGTAGAATAGACATTTTCTAGAATTTAAAACATTTATTAAATTTCGATACAAATATAAATAAGGATTCAAGACATAATGTTTATTAGTATTATATTTTAATTTTTATATCCATGACGGGACAAAGAATTGGTGAAAATTGTTTCCTCGGTGAATTAATTGTATTTGTTCTGGAACAAGCATTCTTCTCTCTCATTTATAAAGTAGAGTCAAATCTTCGATACTTAATTATAGTTTTTTGTTAAATAATGCCAGACAATTTTCTAGGTTCATCAAGTGCGTATATTCGTGATCCTTGATAATATGGTCGGTTATAATGGATTGTATTTTTAAAATAGGATGCAATCGAGAGTCGGCCATAAAAAACAACGAAAACAATAATCGATCGATTGAGATTTTCGATTTGAATCGGAAGCAGTAAAAGAAGAATAGAATTGGATTAGTTTTTGTTTTGTTTCTTTGTTTTTTGTTAGTTTGTTTGTTCGTTTGGTTGGTTGTTTTCTGGGGGGGGGGGCTTACCAATCAGAGTTTTGCAAGGTTTCTTATTAAAAAAAAACGCAAAAAGTAACGAGAGAAACAAAATAGTAACTGAAAACAGTATTTTCTTATGAGAGGAGCGGTTTATCTTTTACGTTATTTTTTTTCTGACTCTTGAATTTAATTCTTTTGAATTTCTTTTTCTTTATATTTCTTTCTTCCTTTTAAGTTTTTTAATTTTTTATATTCATTTCATTTTGAGCAAGCATCGGGCGTCTATAAATCTGGCTATTTTTAAATGTATGACAGATGAAATATCTTTAATATAAATCTATTGTAAATACAAGGCGCTTAAAAATGTATAAATGTGCTCACACTTCGAAAGATAATGAAACCCTTATATATGAACATAGTGTGAAAGAGAATATCTTCGAATACAGAAGACAAATGTCATTGAAGAATCATGTTCGCAAATGTTCAAATTGATGACCATTATTATATAAACAAAACCGATGACAGTTAAAGTGTGATAACATTTTTGAGATACACGCTATCATTAAAACACAGTAGTGTTTGAATATATGGTTAAGTATTAGTTTTACTCATGTAGAACTGCTTTAAAGCTTCACCGCTTACTCATTTTGTGACCATATTTCAAAAAACTTTTTATCGTTCATAAGTCATCTCTCAACCATATTTTGGAATAGAAATTTTCAATTTCATTAGAACAAAACTTATTCCGAAGATTTTTGAACACCAGTAATTTTATTATAACAATAAAATTACTGATGTTCAAAAATCTTCAGAATAAGTAAGGAACGTGACAGACGGTTTCTTCTGATTGGTTGTTGGTTACAATAGCAACTTTTTCGTCGTTGACACCTTCATAAATCATAGCAAGAATGCCGCTCGCATGCTATATTATTTGGATTATATATATATAGTTAACAAAAGTGATAAAACCTTTATTCATGAACACCGATTGAAAATGGAATATCTTCGAATACAGAAGACAAATGTAATTGAAGAATCATGTTCGCAAATGTCCACATTGATGATAATTATTATATAGGCAATGCTGATAGCAGTTAAAGTCTGAGTACATTTTTAAACACACTGTTTGAATCATGATCGTATAATACGCACTGGAATAATTGAAAGTAGATTTTTGCAAATAAAACACTATTAAAATTAGACGTCGTCAGAAAATTTGTAAACAGAAATTATATCCTTTTTTAAGATAAAGAAGATCCTCTTAATTGTCCTAATGGTTCAAAAATGGGAAAGATTATAGTCTGTTATTTGTCCAAACAAGACGCTAAAAATACATCTGTTATCTTTCTGGTTGAAAAATATTTTCCTGTTCATTAATGCAAGCGATGACAAGATTTTAATTGTCAGCTTAGTTTTTTCTTTAGCATATAGACTGTTGCTCAACTCTGTATGAATGTTGATATGTGAGTGAATGCAACTACACAATTGTTAGTGTGTCATTTTCTCGCTTAGTATACTATCGTCTCTTCCCTTTTATCCTCAATTTACTTTCTGTCTTTCTATGTAGTCATTTATATTGATTCGGGGTTAAAAATATGGATTTTTAAACTAATACATTCGGCATTTTCCGCGAAACTCCAGCCCCTCTCGCATTGCCGTATAGTTTCATCTCTGTCCCTATTTTACAAGTACTCTAACGAAATTCGCACCAGTCTACAAATTGCATTGTACTCCCACCCAAACTACTCCAACACTACCTGACCAGCATCAAAATACCACCTTTCACAAGAGAAGCCATAGATGCTGCAAAAGTTTCTACTGTAACAACTTTCCTCAGGGAACTTGCTTTTAGAATTCATCTTTGTTTCCTATTACCATGTACATGTGTGCAGTCAGCACCAACCCTATTCAGGGTTTAACCGGCTTCCTCCGAAGAAGGAAGTTTCATGGGAGTATGAAATTCACAAGCGCATGTATATCCCCGTTAGGGAAGATGACAGCGTTAGGTTTTTGCAACTTTTTGCAGGGAGGTGTCGACGTCCTCCTACATACAGCACTTGGACTTCCCAAATTGGTCACCCATTTTAGTAATGACCAGGCTCAACGTTGCTTAACTTCGATGGGAACCGGTATGTCAACGAGATTATGCCGTATATAATTATATAATAAATGCTATGCAAGAAGATGCGTTATAAACCCTTTGTTGAAAACCAATGTTTGAAAACAATACAAAAATTCAATAAGTAAAACCAAAAAAAAAATGAGCAATGCAAAAAACAAAAAAGAAAACGAACGTGTACTTATATGCAAATTCAAAACACTTAATCAAAAGAGTTTTACTTGTTTTAAAAGACAGGCTTATTCTTTTGTAGGTCAATTTGAATTTCACTGATTTCCTGGTTGTCGCCATATTTTTTTTAAGAAAAAGATTAAAGGGAGAATAACAAATTAAAAGAGAAAATACATTATGACACAAATCTACATTTTTTGCAGCATTACGAGACGAGATGAAACCCTGCGTTGATTAAAATATACTTTGTTAAATGTATTAAACTTTAATCAAAAAGAAATATTAAACGGACTGGCTTCCACCGAAAAAATGGAGCCGACGTTGAACGAGGATCGATAAACATTCGTCTGTTCACACCCACCTGTGCAACGAACGTGTTGTCGCTTTTAAAAGTCAAACGCGTTGATTTATTATTCGCTTTACGTTAGCTGACTCTGCTCAACTTGATTAATGCTGCGTCACAACTTTACGCTTCTCTAACATATAAATTCATCTTGTCGCTTCTCTAACATATAAATTTATCTTGTCGGATGTTACAAGTGAAACCGAAATAGCGATTCCTCTTCAGTCAATAAAACAAATATATAGCAAACAGAATTAGAAGCTCATTCCAGCAAAAAGACTGGCATTTTTATTTATTAAACACGTTTTGTTTTGCTTATTATTTGATTCAGACTAGCCTATATTTTTTCTCCGATGTGTTATTGTTCGGATATAACTTAGTCTGCTTAACGTTTGTTCTGATGATAATTATGCCAGATCGGTTTATGAATAAAATGGTTGATATTTTACGTTCATCACTCAAGCCGCTTAACACCTTATTCTTTTTTATAACGTGCACACAACTCTATAGCACATCAGAAAATAGACAATAAATAAAAAATAAAGAAATAAAATGTAACATAAACCAATTATATCAGTAGCATCAAACATACAAGTACTCGAACATTGTATGGTTTCAGTCTATAAGGAAAATATACAGAAAACAGAATAAAGAACTCATTCAAGACAAACGATCGACAGTTTTACTTGTGTGACGCAATTATACGGGACCCTTTTAAAAGCCTTATACTTTTGTACTCGTATGAAGCAGAGTATAATTTAATACATATTATTATTATATTAGAAACTTGAGGACGAAGATTGTTTAAATTAAACCCGGTGAACTCGTCGTGAACCTGATGCTTGTGAAATAGCAATATTTCAGTCTCTGTGTTTAATAGGTATGCATGTCTTATCCCTGGCCTTGTTAGAAACGATTTTGGATGGAGATAGCGTTTTTGGGTTTAGCAAGAATCACACAAATATTTAATATAACTTACGTATAACTGTTGCTTTAGTGAAGGAGATACGAGCATATATATATATATATATATATATATATATATATATATATATATATATATATATATATATATATAATGGAAACAAATAAAGCATAAAGAGAATAGAAAGGTTCACCGGCTAACAAATGATACCTAACAACAAACTCAGTTTTGCAAATGCAAAAATTGAGAAAAACGAAATTTCATAACAAAACATTTTATACAAGAAAATAGTAAACTATAAAAGTTACTTTGAGTTATGATAATGTTCATGGTGCACATTTTTGTTTGGGTAATGAAAGTTTAGTAAACAGGCACAAGTCTTAGAAATATATAGGCTAATAACTTAATCATGTGAATATGCATGTGTAAGTAATATGAGTCTTCGAAAGTCTGGCATTGTGTATGAATGTGGAAGGGTAGGGTTAGGTTTAAAAATATGTAGGTAAGTATGTTCATAGTGTCGATATATGTGTGTACGTAATATACGTATGCGAGTATTTGGCAGCGTGGTATTGTGTATGAATGCGCCTAAGTTTACCTTGTTCTTGTTAGGGCGTGAGTTGATGGAAAATGTTGGTACGTAAGTCATTGAGTCCTTTTTCTTGCAACTTAGCTTCTTCGGTCCCAAAGGAACAGATGAGGGGTGTTGAGTGTGTGTTCTGGTGTCTTTCAGTACTGTCTGCTGGCGAAATTTCTATTTCTTTAGATTGTTTTTTTATTGTTTTATAGGAGTTTCTAACTTTGCGTGGGCTTACTATTTTCGTATAGACGTGTTACTTCTTGGGTTTGGGACGACTTTTATTGGTTGAAAATACTTTGAGTAAACATCTTCATGTTAAAACTTATGACGAAGTGACGAAGAGAGCGTATCAAAACGTGGCGGAGCAAGAAAAAGGACAACAAATTCGATCCATTTGCCTTTTGGCGTTCGTTAGACTCACTTCGCGATTAAGTCGTTACAGATTCAACTATCTGTATTAGGTGCCATGATCGAATCGAGACTTTGATTAACATTTTCATTGATTACCGCAGCATTTAGCTATTAATTATGGTGATTGAAAGCTACCAGATTGGCGTGTTGGACGTGATCTCTTTAAAGTGATCTAAGGGAGATTACTCTATTTTCCTAAGAAATTCGTTCATATTTTCATACAAGAATTTGGGCTGCTAAAACAAACGTAACCTCGAGGAATATTTTTTCAGCTACTTTTTTTTCAACTCTATTATTTTATTAAGAATATACGATTTCGAGGAATTATAAGAAAAGAAAGTTGTGACTACTTTTTTAAGAACAAAAATTAATTTTTGGGGGCCTTTTCATTTATTTAAAAAATGTTAAGGGTTTTAAAAATGTAATCTATAATATAAATCTCACATGTATGTATGTATGTCTAAACTTTCGACAGAATCGATAGATTTTCACGAGATGGGTATCGAAGAATTGGCTAAAAACATTAATTCCTTCGCCCTCAACTGGGCCCTTTTCTACAAGGAGGGATCGCTTTTTCACCGAAAGTCATCTCCTCTTTTCGATTGACTAACCTTAATTTAAACCTTCGCTATTTCCGGTTTGGCGATGGACGCAACAGCAAAGACGTCACTTTTTTGTTTATTTGTTTTGTTTTTGTTTTTTTTATTGGGGGGGAGTCACGCTCCTTTCCTCCTTCGCGGTACGGGTTCGAGTCTGCCTGCTTGCTACCACTCACTTTTTTGTTTGTTTTGTTTTGCTCAACAC
Source organism: Euprymna scolopes (assembly GCF_053919585.1). NCBI lineage: Eukaryota > Metazoa > Mollusca > Cephalopoda > Sepiida > Sepiolidae > Euprymna > Euprymna scolopes. The sequence goes on along the minus strand of NC_136503.1, from coordinate 49,600,610 downwards.
ACACCTCCAAACATCCGAGCAAAGCTGTGCACCCAAGCAAGTCCTTTATATAATAAAATAGAAGGAAAATGCAACGATACTTTCAGAGAAATTGTAATTTTATTAAACAAAACATTTTATAAAAATAATAAACAGAGAGACCCACTGGAAAGTGAGAAAACTTAAAGAAACAGCTCACATGCTCGGACATAACAACCTACTGAGCAAACCAAGCATAGAGCTGAATGCAATTTGGACACCTCTGACAGAGAGAGAAAACCTTGAATAACAACATAGGTTTAACATTAACAAAAACCAACTAAGAATTGTCCTAGTGACATATGGCCGAGTGGTCCTAGACGTTGTATCAAAGTTTACAGTTACCCAAAGGTGCTGGACGAAGGCAGTGAAAAAGTGACATTGAAAACAGAGAATCAGCAACAATGTCCCAAAGCCTAGCTGGAGTCCGAACACGGTACCCCCGTAATAATAATAAAGGGTTGGGTTCGAGACTCCTAACAAACGGTTCACCTGACGAAGGCCGGGGGGCAAAACGGCCGAAACGTTGTGACAATAACAACCAAGATGAGGAAGTCAGTCCGACAATCTCAATCAAAAAAATACAGACAATTACAAAACATTTTATTAAAAAAAAAATGATGAAAATATTTTTAAAAAATGAAAGCTGCAGCAACTTTTTAATGTAACAAGGTTTATAACATTTATAAGAAAAACATGTTAGTTTAAGCATTTAAAAAAAGAAGGAAACTGTGACGATGGTTACAGAAGAATTGTAACAAAACATCTTATTGTTTGGTTGGGAACATTTTTTTTTAAAGCAGCGACAACTTTTTTAATGTAATAATTTAAGTTAATTTTTATTAAACGAAACTGCGGCGACGTTTTCTCTTTTGCATAAAACAATTTGTGTACATTAAGAATGTAAATTAGGTATTTCTTCCTGATACAAATCAATATCCTTGGGAATCTTTGATTAGTTTCTCGTCTCCGTCACAAGAACTCTGTCAGGTGCAGAGGGAACATTTTTTCTGCTGTACCCAACAATCTCCTCATGTGTCTTTTTGCACGAGACCATAGACCTAAAAAAAACACAAACAAAATATAAATTTTAATTAATTTTAAACGTACTTGAATCTTTAATAATGAAGCATATAAATTTTGTTGTTTATTATTTGTAAACGTTTGGAAAGAAAACTAATCTTTCATAATTTAGGTTTGGATAGTTCCATCGTCAGGATTAACAAAATTCAATTTTGTTTTAAAAAATAGTAGTCGCATCTTCCTTTTCTTACAATTCCTCGGAGTTGTGTTTTCTTATTAAAAAAATACAGTCGAAAAAATAAAGTAGTCGAGAAAAATAATTTCTTGAATTTGTGTTAGTTTCAGCGTCCCAAATTCTCGTATGCAAACAAAAAAAATGGAGTTACTTCCCTCAGATCGGAGAAATTATTTGTTCATTGAATGTTCTCTCAGTGAATTGGTCATATCGCCTGCTGTGCGGCATATGACTCTGTCCTGTTAAAATCATATGATGAATTATCAAACCAAACTGAACTCTAAAGAACCGATAGTTGACAAATCTGCAATTAAAAGAAAATAGAGTTTTCGATTCGCTACATCTAAAAACACTCTATCAAAATCTCAAATACATTTTTTTTGGTCCCTACCTCTGTGCAGAAGTTTGATGATATCCGTTGCCAACTTGTTGGGGCTTTGCTCCAAAGACTCAAATATATCCTAGTATTGTGACATTATGAGAAAGGGAAACGGTTTGATTATAATTGGATTCCACACCTATTTTCGATATCCAGAGTCACTTCCCAACCCACCCCTCTTTACGTCACCCCATCCCTCCATACACTTTTCGATCTCAGCATGAAACTGGTTCTTATCCATTTTCTTAAAAGTTAGGCATTTACTGGTTGGATCCTCACAATAAAAGAGTCATGTGTCATCCGAAATACGAACTCGTATTTCATTTCCTTAAGCAGTAAAGGCGTTGATTAACAATAAAGTTTTAACTGACAATCTCCTGAAGGTTTATGGTTCAATCCTTACTATAATTATTTATTACAAAAAATGGAAGTACATAACAATTAAACGCCCCGGGTGTACGCGTGACACACAAAATAACACACGCTATCGTATTAATATATAAAAAGATCATGAAATGTAAGGGATATAACTCTCATAAAAAATAGTAAAAAAAATCGGACTTAGTTCCCTTGGTATAAGATCACGTTACAATAAATAACTTATTTATATTTATAATAGCAACATTTTGGAATACATATAAATACATTGTCGAAATAAATAAAGCATTTTGTTATCTTGCTCTTTTGGGGCGCCATTTAAAGATATAACGCTTATTACTTAGGATTTAAATGTTCTTATGTTATGAGATATGGCTTTTTTTGTTGTTGTTTTTAGTTTTGTGGTTATTATAAAGAGATTAGCAGCACCAGAAGGAATGGACAATTTTCCGTAGCGGTGACAAGTCAAATTAATCTATTGTGCAAAATATTTTTGTGCATTACTTTACTAAACTACTTCTTTTCTGATAATATATTTTAAATACATTTTTAATAAACATCGTTTGATTTTACTATTTGTTTCTTACTAAATTACAAACCAACATAATAGAAGCAGCCCTAAACTGATCAACTATAGAAACCTATTCTCAGACTTTTGAAAACTAGAAAAACAAAATTAATGGAGCTTATTTTATTTATTTATTTATTTATGTATTACTTTATTAAAAAGACCAAAAAAAAAAAAAAAACAAAGCAATAAAAAAATGCCCTCCTTTAAACCTAACACTGACCTATGTCCGGGTGGCATCTCCTGTTCCATTCTCCAAAAAAGCACTCTCATTTTTGTGAAACTTGAAAAAACAATGGGTGTTTCTTATTTAATTTTTTTTTTTTTCAGAAATAAAAGCAAACAATACAAAAAATACCCTCCCTTACACCTACCATGAATCTAAATCTTAGTGGCGAATCCCCACCCATAAAAATAACTTAGAACGAACAAAAAAAAAGAGAGAAGCTTATAAAAGCTAGTATCTTTTTGGAGATGGAAGGGGTATTATCACCAGGATTTAGGGTTACTAGTATGATTAAAGAATTGCTTTTAATTGCTAAAACGTGCATGATTTGAGATATTTGTATAATAAGAATTAAAAGAAAAAGAACACCCAATAAACCAGAAAATGGCCGCCGTATTTTGGAGCTAAGGTCATCAAGATAGCACAATATATATTATTTTTGTTGTTGATGTAGTTTTTAGAGATTTATTAGAAAGTACGAGTCCACAAAAGTGCACCATAATTAATTTGGCGGTCATTCAACACGGGACAATGAATTAATGGGGGTATTTAGTTTTCTCCCACCGCGAAAGGTCCTGGATATGACCTTAAACTATATCCGATGGTGAGGCCCCAGCTTGCGGGCTTTGGGGAGTGTGGAGCTACCCTTTAATTGCCATTGCTCCCAGGTTCACTCTGACCTGAAGTGGTAGTACCCGTTAGGGTCTCAACTATGGGTTAAATAGAAACCGACTTGAAAATATATATATATATATTCTACTAAAAAACTTCTTCAAAATTACTGGATTCGGCATTAAATAACCTGAAAAGGGTTGATATGCCGTAAAACAAAAACCGACCAACCAACCAACCCACCGCGAGTAATGTTACACCAGGGTCGGAAAGTGGTATTGAAATGTCAGCGCCCCCGAAGAGAGGCACCCTGACCTATAAAAAGTGTCTTGACAATTATAGTGTCCGTTTCTGCACATTGAAATTGATACATACTGCCGTTGTGTGGACGCCACTGGTTCGGATGCACCGAGTAACTACTACTACTGCCATGATAGCAGTAGTTTCCGCCGCTACTGTAAGCATGCCAGATCATCGTCACCCTCGTCATGAATACCATAAAATGAAAAAGATACATAAAAGAAAACCAACTGCTATTTGGTCAAGATCAAAGTGTAGCATCTGTTCTTCAGATGCTGCACTTTCATTTCTTGTTCTCTTTCGGTGGAGGAGAAATCCTTCACGACTGAGACAATTTTTATTTTGGTACCTTTTCTCCACGTTAAAAAACGACCCTGGTGTCTAACTCTGTCCCGTGGGGAGGCATTGTAAATAGGTACACCTTAATGTTGATGCTAAATATTATTTATTTTATATTTAATATTTATCCTATTTATTTATCTTACTCCTATTTATAACTAATTCTCATTTGTTAATTTTTTTTAATTTTTTTATTTTCGTATTAAAACTGTTAATGTTTAAAATAAAACTATTAAAGGGAGAAAACTTTGTCAAATGGTTAAAGGGGGCAGTTATCGTAATGGTTAATTAACACATCAGTAAAAAAATACGCATACGCGCCCACATACGTTTGCTCACAGACATGCACACGCACATACACATACACACGTATACATACGTACAAGTATATAGAGTTATTCATTTGTTTTTCAGTAAATTTATTTTGATAAAGTTGGATCTATTTTTTAAGTGTGCATTTTGCGGATGTTAGTCTAAATTTTATTTTTATTTTTTTATTTCTTGTTTTATTAATTATTATTCATTTGTTTTATTTTATACAGTTATTATTATTATTATTATTATTATTATTATTATTTATTTATTTATTTATTCATTCATTTATTTACTAGCGGGAGGGCCGCTCGGCTTTGTAAAATAAGCCTAAATATGATATTTTAATTTGTTCAGATTTCGTATATATTCTTATATAGTCATGATTTCAAAAATTACAGAAAAGTATGTGGGCGCCACCAGCTAGAATCGAAACCGACGCTGGTGACGTACCACTGTACCAACGTGACACGTATATGAGCTGATTAAAAATTCAAAATTCAAAATCAATTAAGATGAATATATAAAATGTATAACGATTTTTTCAATTTTGATCCATTTTTTTTTCCTTTTAAAAACTATTTTAACCAGCTAACGACCCATAAAAGAACGGCCCTTAAAAAAATCTAATCATTTGAGGTCCCTAGCGTCGCTCTGCAACTTTCAGTTAAATATAGAAGAGATAGGATTTGAAAATATGGAGACACACAGACAGACATATAGCCGTTTATATCTTAGATTTATTTTATTCCTTTTTTTATTATTTTACTTTTGTTAGTTTGAAAAGATCAAGGGGCTCCTTCCTGGGGCTAACACTTGATTCTATTACAGTTTAAATTTATATCCGAGGGCTCTTTTAAGAATAGAAACTGTTCCCTTTATGGTTGCTATCTTTTTTATTAGGCCAGTTGCTCCCGTCACAACTGGTATAATGCTTATTTCTTTCAGAGACCATGTTGTTTTTAGATCATTTTTTAGGTCCTTAAATTTTGTTATCTTTTCCCGTTCTGCTCTATTAAGGCCAAAGTCGTTTGGAACTGTGACGTCGATAATGAGTGCAGTTCTTTCAGGCTTGTTCCATATTACTATATCTGGCTTGATGGCCTTGTCTTTTATGTATCTGCCTGCCTCTATGTCTTTTTCGTAGAACACTGTCACTTTTCCGTTTGATGCTATCGGTGGTGGTTCATGTTCCCAGACGTTCGACGACCTATCTAGTTGCATCTCTCTACAGATCTTCCAGTGTAAGTATCTACATACTTTGTGGTGGGGGCAGTGTAATGACCATCGGCTGAAAGGTCTTGCATCCAGACATTAGGTGGCTTGGGCTTATAAATGGCGGTCTGTATTCTGTTTTTTAGGTGTTTTTATCTATTTATTTCATTTTTTTCCTGATGTGCGATGGAGTTTTGTGCACGTTGTAAAAAAGAATAAGGTGTTAAGCGGTTTGAGTGATGGACGTAAAATGTCGTCCTCAAGTTTCTAATATAATAATAACACGTATTAAATTATACACTGCTCCATTCGAGATCAAAGAAAGTTGGGTATACGGTTTTTAAAAGGGACCTGTATCATTGCAACACACAATAAGTAAAACTGTCGGCCGTTTGTCTTGAAGGAGTTTATTATTCTGTTTGCTGTATATTTTCCTTGTAGACTTAAAGCATATACTGCTCAAGTATTTGTATGTTTGATGCTACTGATATAATTGGTTTACGTTATCATTTTATTTCTTTTTTTTTTATTCTCTATTTTCTGGTGCGCTATGGAGTTGCGTGCACGTTGTAAAAAGGAATAATGGGTTAAGCGGTTTGAGTGATGAACGTAAAATATCAACCATTTTATTCATAAACCGATCTGGCATAATTATCATCAGAACAAACGTTAAGCAGACTAAGTTATATCCGAACAATAACACATCGGAGGAAAAAATATAGGCTAGTCTGAATCAAATAATAAGCAAAACAAAACGTGTTTAATAAATAAAAATTTCAGTCTTTTTGTTGGAATGAGCTTCTAATTCTGTTTGCTATATATTTGCTTTATTGACTGAAGAGGGATCGCTATTTCGGTCTCACCTGTAACATCCGACAAGATGAATTTATATGTTAGAGAAGCGACATTTTCTCCCTTGCTAAGCGTAAAGTTGTGACGCAGCATTAATCAGGTTGAGCAGAGTCAGCTAACGTAAAGCGAATAATAAATCAACGCGTTTGACTTTTAAAAGCGACAACACGTTCGTTGCACAGGTGGGTGTGAACAGACGAATGTTTATCGATCCTCGTTCAACGTCGGCTTCATTTTCTCAGTGGAAGCCGTTTGATCTTCTTTTTGATTTAACTTCAATACATTTAAAAAAAAAAGCACAGTTAACTTAACACGGTTTCCTCTTATTTTTATGTTACAAAACATTTGTACTGATTACATTCTTTATTTATTGCGAACTATTACCTTCATCTTTTTTTAGTCGACGTTTCGGCCAATTATTCCTCTGGCCTTCGTCAGGTGGTAGCCGCGACGGGCACGTGACGCAGTGGATGGAGACGTTGAATCTCTATAGTTCCAGGTGAGCATTGTTTGAAGATTGCGGTTTCAATCCTACCCATGGCCGGCCAGAGGCTTACTTGGCCAAAACGTGGTGGGATGACAACAACTATCGAAGGCAGTAATTGCTGAGGATGTAGTTAGAAGCTTCGGAGTTTCTATCCCGTCGCCGCTACCACCTGACGAAGTTCAGAGAAAAGTTGGCAGACATGATGCGAACCAACAACTAAAAAGATGAGGATAATAGTCCGCAATAAATAAATTAATAAATAATACTCATTTCAATAATGAATTCCAATTAAATAATGACTACATTATGTTTTCTATATCCAAATTTGCCATTCTTCCTATCACATTTTTGTCAAAAATAATACCTCTTCCCCTGGAAAGAAAACGGTGACTATCGGTGAGGTAATTTACAGTTAAATTTGTGCATGTTCCAACGTTCGCGGTAACAGGGAACATGAAGGCAATTCCAAAGGCGCGTTCTCCGATGAAAGAGCCTGTAAGAGTAGAAAATTTTCCATCATCTAGGGATTCCACGTTGAAGGGTGGGATTTTGCTGCTAGTTGGTTTTTCATGAGTAGTTATGTTGAGGGAGTACGCGTGCATTCAGTTGACTGGAGCACATTCCGTGGGAATGAAACTCCGCGGCAATATGTGAGAAGTTGAAGCTTGTTAAACGGTGTAGGATCTATTAAGCAATATAAGAAAAATAAAGAGTAAATTGAGGAGCGAAGAAAAGAAGTAATAGGGTACAATGCGGGAAAAGGACAGACTAATGATTGTGTAATTGCATTTACTCACATGTCAACATCCATACAGAGAGTGAAAAGAAACTGGAATCTTAGGGAGATATCAATCATACCAGTTATTATACGTGCCACAGTGCTTATGAAGAAGACCCTGAAGTCCTACCTTAACTGATATTCTTGGTGAACCAAGGTCAAAAGAGATCACGACAATTGCACTTAAGGGAACAACGAGAATACTAAAAAGAACTCTCGGTTGGTTTCAATCAAAAGCAGGGCAATATTGGCAGCTGGTTTGGCTGCCTATACCCAAGGTTACAATCTTCAAAGTAAGAAAATTAAAAAAAAAAAAAAAAGAGAGTCGAGCAATGGTCTAAATCAGTGGTTCCAAACTGTGCCGTGAAATGCTTATTGGTGTGCCGCGAAGAGATTAGAGGTGAAAGTTAAAAGTTGTTTTAGGTGGAAAACAGTTTTTATATCGTTATAATCGGAGTTGTTTGTATTAATAAATACTAACTCACACATTATTACTTACTTACCACAGAAGAGACGTTGCGAGCCTATCCTTGTTTTATCGTTATTTTCATGGCAGGTGCTCGTCTGAACTCCAATCTCTGGTCCCCCCCTCGCCAATCTTTCACGAAAAACACCCGTCTAGCTGAATCCACTGTGAAAAATTTCCCCCACTCTATATCTGTGCCTAAATCAAAACGCGGATTCCATGAACAAAGCTTCTTTCTTAGAACTGCACGCCTGTGTTCCGTCTGCCTGCTTCCCACCGGACTACAACTTGGATGTCTTCAAGTCCAATGTTAACAAATTCCTAATGAACCGCCCCCTTAAGTAAACACTTCATCAAATCTCCACATTAACGTAATGTACTTGCAATAACCCTTATCTCTGAGTGGCTTCCGGGCCTTGATAAGTGGTGATCACTGTGTAAAAAAAAAAATTATTACTTACTTATTTACTAACGCTAAAATATCAACAAAAAAAATATAATAAAATGTGTAATAACTTGTTTGTTTAAAATGTTGGATGTTTAACTTTTTTCGATAATTATAAACATTGGTAAGTGTTGATTTATGCTTTGTATCATTTATGTATCTCGTTTACAATAGTAACAGATTCTTTGTTGATATTTCTTAATTAATATTTATGCTTTGTAAACAAAGAAATGTTGAAAAAATATGAGTAAATATGATAAAAGTTCGCTTTGATGTATTGTTTTAAATTTTAGGTTAGATTCATCATTAATTTTTGTTGTGGCAGGATCTACCTAATTAGCATACGGGGAGTGTCAAGTATATATATATGGCTGGTACTGTAAAGAAAGGAGAGACCCGAGATCGAGAGTTGACGACCACTTGGCCAACATCTTCACCAGAGACGATCTTACCATGACTATACCTATGGACGCTAAGTAAATATTTGTATATACTTTCTTGCTTTAAATATATATGTTCTGCTTCTTTGTTATAGTTATTTATTCCATGTGTTCAGTCGACCTTCAACAATTATGGACAGGTTTCAAAAAGAAAAGGCGATGGTGACAACAATAATTTTACAACTTCATTTAAAAAAAACAAAAGTTCATCAGTTGCATAAGAGATGATTATTTGAAATTTGGATTTCACTGAACTGGGGATACAGATTCTTTTTTCCGTTTTATGCTGTCTAATAACGCAATGGTTACAAGTAAGATAAAAAAATACACCTTACTACTTATTATTCCAGCCTTCAAGCTAAAAATGTCGATTATTTACAACGGTTGTTGGAATTAAATACAACGCAAAGTCAACTATAAAAGAAAACAATAACTGCACCCGAAAAGGCTCATTTAGCTTCATATGAAGTGGCAGAAATTATTGCTCTTAAATCGGAAGCTCATGTTCTTGCAGAATCAGTGATCTTTCCAGCATGCAAAAAGATGGTGAAAATTATGTTTGGCGATAAGGCCGAACAAGAAATAGCAAGATCCCTCTTTCAATCAATACATTTAAATAAAGATTCTTGATTTGTCTGATAATATTGGAGAGAGTGTAATATTCAAATTTCAAAATAGTTTGTTTGCTCTCTAAATCGATGAATCCACTGACATCAATAATCATGCACAGTTAATCGCATTATACGTCTCATTGATGATGTCATAATTGATTTCTATGCTGCAAACAGTAACCCACAACTACAAAAGGTGAAAATATTTTTTATACATTAACAATATGCCTAGAAAAATATAGCTTATCATGGGATTTATGTGTGGGAATATGTATCGATCGTGCACCATTAATGGTTTCTTCTATTAAAGTTCTCGTATCTTTAGTGGAGAAACAGAATCCTAACATCATACTTTTTTTTAGTTTCAAAAATAACACGGAATAAACAAAAGTAGGTGTTGAATCAGGCGAGTAAAATGGTAAATTTCATAAAATATCAGCTGATGAAGTCCAGATTTTTTCAGATGCTTTGCAAGGGTATGGAATCCCAATATGTTCGTTTACTATTGCACACAGAAGTAAGATAGTTGACGAAAGAAAAGTGTTATCTCGTGTAAATCAGCTTCGGGAATGAATTTTTATTTTATTTTATTTTATTTATTTATTTTTATTTTTTGATAATGCAACACTTGATAGATTTTGTAAATACCTGAAAGATGAATTCTGGATGCCAAAAATAGAGTACTTAGGTGAAATATTTGGACATTTTAATAGTCTGGAGAATAATATGCGAGGCAGAAATGAAAACATTCATACGGCAACAGATAAATTAGTTACTTTTAAGAAGAAAATTGCAATATGGAAGAATAGAATGAAAGTAGACGATTTGGCTATGTTTTCATCAGTTCACAGAACATGCGTTATCGAGATTATTCCCCTTATTAATGAGCATTTGACATGTTTAGAAAATAAAATTGAAAAATTAATTTTCGCTCAATTAACATGAAGAATTTGATTGGATTCGCAATCGTTTCCTAACTTTATCGATTATCAATCTTTCCAATTTTTAGTTATGTGAAGAGAAAGAATAAGCAAGCCTTTACAGTGATTGTGGAGTCAAATTTAAATACACACAACTGCTATTAGACGCCTTTTGGATTTCTGTTATAGAAGAGTATCCAACTCTTAAGTATAAAAGCCATTAAAGTCTTGCTGCAATTTTAAACTTCGTACCTCTGTGAACTGGGATTTTTTTTACCTAAACAACATTAAACATTTTTTTAAAACAGCGAAAGACTTAAAACCATTGAAGAAGATTTAAATACGAGTATGTCTCTCTCACATTCGTCCACATATAGCAGCAGTAGTAAAGAAGCACCTGCTCAACTGTCCCACTGACATTCAACATAATTACAGGTACTGAATACAGGATATGTTTTATTTATGCGAATAATATTTTTTCTTCATATAATCGTCTTTAATTTTATTATTTAATTGCAAAAAGGGTTTAATGAGCATAAAATATGCACTTTTTGTGATGTGTGCCACGAAAATTTAAAGAGCTCTGTGGTGTGCTGCCATGTGAGAAAGGTTGGTAACCAGTTGTCTACGTACTAGAGCAAAATGATAAATTGACAATTAAAAACTCATAGTCGTGTTGCGTACATTAATAAACGAAAAAAATGTTCAACCCAAAAAATAAAAGCTGTACGTATTTTGTGTGTTGTCTGATCCAACAATGAACTACAGTCTTTCCGATTTTGAACCATTACAACCGGCTTTAATATTTTTTTCAAAAAGATATAATTCCTGTTTATAAATTTTCTGACAGGGTCTAGTTTTTACATTTTTGAGACTAACTGTATTGAAAATAGATTTATATTAAAAATAGTTGATCCAAGCTATGCATGGAAAAACAATACTAAAAGCCAGAATAATAGATGCGGGATAGTTTTTTTTTTTATTTGATCAAAATGACCGAAATTTAAAAGATCGAACGAACATAAATGTTTTTGAAAGGAACATACCAGAATTTAAAGGGAAGAAAACTATATAAAGAAAAGGAAATTCAAAAGAATTCAATTCTAGAGACATAAAAAAAAGATAACCCGCTCTTCAAAGAAAATACTATTTTTTTAGTTATTTTGTTTTTCTTGTTGGGTTTTGCGTCTTTTAATAAACCTTTCCAGTTGTTTCTCAACTCTGATTGGTTAAAAACAAATTTCATTCTTCCTTCACTGTTTCCGATTCAAATCGAAAATCTCAATCAATCGATTATTATTTTTGTTGTTGTTTTTTTATGCCTGATTCTCGATTCCATCCTACTTTAAAAATACAATCAATTGTGATCGACCATATTCTCAGGGATTACCAATATACGAACTTGACGAACCTAGAAAATTGTCTGGCATTTTTTTAGGAAAGGTATAATTAGGTAAATGAAGATTTGATTCTACTTTATAAATGAGAGAGAAGAATACTTGTTCCAGAACAATTACAATTAATTCATCGAGCAAACAATTTCCACCAATTCTCTGTGTGTTACGGATCGGATATTAAAATCAAAATATAATACTAATAAACCTTATGCCTAGAATTCTTATTTAAATCTAAATTAAATCTAGAAAATATCCAGAAGAATTTGAAGCTTAGAGAATCTTACTTATCAAATTTAAAGTTAATCAGAAATATTTGAATTCTCAAATTGAAGTGTGTGCTCATATTATGCCTGTTAAAATATCTTAAAAATACTTCAAAGAAACTGAAATTTGGGGAATATTAATTATTGATACCTATGAGGTATCTTTAATAAATTTCCAGATATTTTTGTACAGGCATTTAATATTGTCATAGACTTTTGAAAATTCAGTATCTTATTGCTATACATCTCATGAGATAACTGATCAATTTTTCGAATTTCAGGTTCAAATGAACAGTTACAGCAGGAATTTGAATACACTCTACTAAAGCCTGATTGTCACAACTAGTGAATTTTAAACTTGGAAAAATGGCACAGAAACGTAGACTACTTTTGGACTATCTTGCATAAATTGAGGATCAGCTTTTAAGTATCGTAAGAAATCCAAAGGATACAGAGAGTGTGCGGGATAACGAAAGGTATGGGGGAGTAAAGTTTCTTCTATTAAAGGTCTCGCATCTTTAGTGAAGAAACAGAATCCTAACATCGTGCTTTTTTTTAGTTTCAAAGATAACACGGAATAAATAAAAGGAGGTGTTGAATCAGGCGAGTAAAATGGTCATTATCATTCAACCCAAAAAATAAAAGTTGTACGTATTTTGTGTGTTGTCTGATCTAACAATGAACTACAGTCTTTCCGATTTTGAACCGTTACAACCGGCTTTAATATTTTTTTCAAAACGATATTATTCCTGTTTATAAATTTTCTGACAAGGTCTAGTTTTTACATTTTTGAGACTAACTGTATTGAAAAAAAAAACAATAATTGCATCCGAAAAAGGCTCAATTAGCTTCATATGAAGTGGCAGAAATTATTGCTCTTAAATCGGAAGCTCATGTTCTTGCAGTTAAATTCTAGTACGTTACAGCAGGAATTGACATTTGAGCAGAGTTGATTGGAAAAATAAAGAATTTCTTGTATAAGGTCCTTATGTGTGTCGATAGAGACAATAAGTGCACAGTTTGATGTAAACCCTGTGTATCGCTTTATTGCAGGTCAATATATTTTTCTTGTTTTGAAATTGCTATGAAACGCAGAAAAGTGAAATTTGGTATAACACTGAAAGAGCATAACAAGGTGCTTTATTTCCCTGATTTTTGTGGAATTTGATCAAATATTTTGAAAATCATGCTAATTTTTCTCATTTGTCTATCACTTTATTTCAAGTGTCAAAAAATGTATATTTTCGGTAATAAAACAATATTCTAACTTCATCTTTCTATTAATATGAAATAAAGAACAAATCCAGTAACAATACAAACAGAAAACAAGAACGAATGTCACATTATTTTGTTTAAGGAAATATTTATTTATCAATATAACTACAATTCTTCAAAATCACTTTGAATTGCCTCGTGTCAACTGATGGTGCCAATCGCGGATTTGAGATGATGTGAAATTTCTAGGAAACTTCCAAAATCCTCCTCCAAAGTTCATCCTTCGACGAAAATTGAATACCTGCTTCATAAAGTTTCATCTTTATTATTGACTAGAGCTGCTCAATTTTGCTTATAAAGCGATACACAGGGTTTATATGTGGGAACTGTACACACAATTATTCGCGAGGAACTGGAGATGTAGAGGATTTGTGCGATTGCACCCGTTCATAACTCCATCCTTTTCACAAACTATTTGACTAATATGGGTATCAAGACAGTTTCTTCACCCGCATTATTATTCAGACTTTGCTCCCTGTAACTTTTGGTTTTTCCCTAATCTCAAAGAAAACCTTAGAGACTGTCGTTATGTAACAATTGAGGCGATAAAAGAGGCTGTGACGAGAGTCATTGGCGTGCTCACACAAGAGGATTTCCATGAGGCCTTCCAAAAGTTGTTGGAACGCTACAACCAATGCATTGCGTTGGAGGAGATTAGTGTGAAGGTGACTGGAATTTCATGTGTGTATTATCAATAAAAGTGCCCGTATGAAAAAAGTATGGAAACTTATCGAAGGCACTTTGTACTGCTAACAATTAATAACTATTAAGAGTATCTGAATTTTCCTAGGAGGACGTCGACCCCTCTTTTTTTTCTTTTTTTTTACACAGGCATCACCATATTATCAAGGCCAAGAGGCCACTCAAGGATACAAGAGTGTACAGTAGAAATTGGACAATATAGTAATCAATATAGTAATAATCTTTGCAGGAAACGAAATTAAATTGAATAGAGCTAACATTAAGATCTCTAACGCGTAAACGATGTGTTTAAAAATTAATAATTATCGGTGATTAGTTTAGGAATGGATCCTGTACATACAAATATATAAGCACATACACGTACCTAACTCCATATTCTGCATACTTATAATGTTGTTTTTCCTCTCGTTCTAACATTGAAGTATATATTTTTTATTTCGTTAAAAATTACAAAACAAAAAATTGGGCACAGGGCCACTCAAAAATTTGAGAAGGTGTCTATGGTTATCGTCGTCACTGTATCTTTGCTTATCAATATTAGTCCTAGCTAAAGTTTTCATTCACCATAATATCGCAAACACACCGGGGGTCGCTCTACTTAAGATTCCCAAATCATATCGTGTTTTTATAAAATACTAGCAGTTCAGACCGGCTTTGCTCGGGTCCTATGTAGTGTTCATAACTTGCCCTACGTGTATACACTTTATGTAAGATTTCAAATGTTTAGACCAAAATTTCCCTGAGTAATTTCATAGAGACCGCAGAGGTATTTTTTTTAACTTTGACCCCAAGTTTGACCCCTTAACATTTATTGTTTTGATCTCAAATCAAAATAAAAAAGTTTTACCCATGTCCAAGTTACCTACATCTAAAATTTCAAATCTTTAGATTAAAATTGGAGGTGGAATTTGGTAAAATCTGCAATGGTCAACTCTTTCAACTTTGACCTTTTGGCTGCCAAATTTTCGCACCAAAATTGATTAAAATGTTTGCTGCATGTCGGAATACCCGGTATGTATAAATTTTAAATGTTAGACCTAAAATTGGTTGAATAGTTTTCTAGACACCGCAAAAGTCAAATATTTTGAACTTTGACCCCTTGGCAGCTGAAATTTTCGACCCAAACCAATTAAAAATTGTGCCCTATGTCTGAATACGTTTTATTTAAAATTTCAAATGTTTAGACCAGAAATTGTCTGAGTAATTTGGGAGAGGTCGCAGAGGTCAAATTTCTTTAACTTTGACCCGAATTTTGACTCCTTAACATATATTATTTTGGGCTCAAATCAAATTAAAAAGGTTGATCCATGCCCAAGTAACCTACATTTAAAATTTCAAGTGTTTAGACCCAAAATTGGCAGAGGAGTTTGTTAGGGTTTTCAAGGGCCAAATCGTTGAACTTTGACCCCTTGACATCCAAATTTCTGGGCAAAACCAATTAAAAAGATTTTCCCAAATCTCAATACCCTTATGTCAAATCTTGATTCTCTAGACCGAAAATTGACAGAATTATTTGGTAAGGAAATGTACACACACACACACACACACACACACAAATTTTCACTTTTATATATATACTAGCATTTCAGCCCGGCGTTGCCCGGGTGTTTGGAGTTGTTATACTGAGCAAAAAAAAAAAAAATCAGTCAATTTTTTTAAAATTTGACACCTATTATGACCCCTTAACATTTATTGTTTTGGGCTCAAATTAAGTTATTAAGTTAGATCCATGTCCAAGGAACCTATATCTAAAATTTCAAGTGCGTAGACTCAAAATTGTAGGAGGAGTTTGGTAGAGTTCTCAAAGGTCAAATCGTTGAACTTTGACCCCTTAATCGCCAAATTTCTGGCCAAACACCGATCACATCGATTTCCCCTAATCTCAGTGCCCCGTATATCAAATTTCGAGTCTGTAGACTAAAAATTGACAGAGTTATTGCATAGAGAAATGTACACAGACATTTTCACACATATATATATATATATATATATATATACACACACATCTATAAAGTTTTTTCTCACTCTGACACTGATATTAAGCCACTACATGAAGGTTAACTAATTTGCATATTTCTTTAAAAAAACGAGCGTTAATTAATTACTGATCCATTTTTATGATTTCTTATAAGATGATCGGTTTCATTTCACTATTACCCTGAAGTCTATTCATGTATGGTTTCTACATTCTGCATAATTACGTATAATTAAAGATTAAAACGTTCTAGCGCACTGATATATATATATATATATATATATATATATATATATATATATATATATATATATATATGTGTGTGTGTGTGTGTGTGTGTGTGTGTGTGTGTATATATATATTGTGTGTGTGTGTGTGTGTGTGTGTGTGTGTGTGTGTGTGTGTGTGTGTGTGTGTGTGTGTGTGTGTGTGTGTGTGTGTGTGTGTGTGTGTGTGGTGACCTTGTCGATGTCTGTGCGAAAAGTCTCTTTCAAACTTCTCTCTGAACATTTGGTCTACAGAGTTGAAAGTTGATATATAGAGTATTTGGATCTGTAGCACACTTTCGATTTGGTTTTTAGCCGGCAAAAGTTGTTGCTAATGAGTTAAAATTGAAAACAAAACAGTTGACCTTGGCAGGAGTAGTTGACTAAGCATGTTTACATGCACACATCTACATTTATAAGTTAAAAAACGTTATTTTTAACTATTTATATCGTATGCGCATGGCTCAGTGGCTAAGGAATGAGGATGGGGAGTTGTATGTTTTGCTTTTGATTGTAACTGATGACACTCAAGTCATTTTTTTGTTTGTTTACTTTGCATATTACTACTATATATTAGGTAAAATATAATAATCGGATGAGAATGGGTTCTATAATAATAAATACGAAATCTGAATGAATTCAAATATCATATTTAAGAGTATCTTATGATCGGGCAATTCCGGGCGGCTTGTTAGTATACCTACAAGTTTGAGTTTTTTACTCTCGCTCTGGCATTAATATTAAAACCTGCTTTTTCTACTTAATTATTAAAACGAACTCCTTAATAAATCCAGTCATAGATATGAGAGTGACTACATGAATGTTAACGAACTTGCATACTCCTTTGGAAAACGAACGTTAATTACTTTTTTATGCTTATGGTTTCTTTTTAGATAATTAGTTTAATTTTACTATTACGCTGAATTCTATTTGTGCATAGTTTCTACATTCTGCATATTTGTGTTGAATTTAAGATGTAAACCTTGTAGCACACGGAAATATGTTTATCTATCTATCTATTAATCTCTCTCTCTCTCTCTCTCTCTCTCTCTCTCTCTCGATCTATATATATATATATATATATATAACCTTGCCGGTGTGTGCGAAAATTCTTTACCAAACTCCTTTCTGGGTATTTAATCTACAAAGTTGAAATTTGATGTATAGGATATTTGGACCTGTAGTACATTTTCGATTTGGTTCTTAGCCGGCAAAAATCGCTGCTAAAAGATCAAAATTGCAAATAAAACAGTTGGACTTGTCACTAATAGTAGACTAAACCTGTTTGCATGCACAAATCCACATTTAGAGGTTAAAAAACGTTACATTTTAACTATTTTCATGCGTATGGGGATGACTCTGAGGCTTATGGATGAGGCTGGATAGATGAATTTTGGGGTTTCAATTCTATTAGCACCCAAGTAATTTTTTACTTATCGAAGTCGCTACTATGCATTGCGACACGTCAAGTGTGGCACTTTCAACCACTCTCACACGGACGTTGATTACAAACCTGTCTGCGAACCCAATGCCTTTTCTCATCCTAAAGAAATGAGAACAGGAATCACTGGGGGCGCTTAGATTTTTCGCAGGCAAAGGAAGTATCAGCAATCGGTACAGAATGAGAGAAAAGACATAAGTGGCACACGCCTATGATTTCCCGTTTAAGAAAAGTTTCCTCCAAAGGCAAGAGTTACCCGACGCTTCGACCTTTGACTACTTCCGGTCCGGTTCAAACTACATACCAAAAATTCGAACCAGATCATCTGTCCAACTTAAAGCAACATAGAGTGTGATGTCACCGCTTCAGATACCTAATCGCAAGCTAGCTGATTTGCTGTGGTTGATTTTGTCCCCCCCCCGTGAACGTTTTATAATCAGTTGGTGCCTCCGTCACCTTCTCGATATCTCAGAAACTCGACACAAAGACGATAATGTAATCAAAACACGGAAACTCTAGCTGAGGCTTCATCAGGCAAAGCGATACTTCCTCCCGCGCCTTATCTTGCGAACTAGTACCCTCAACGTTAAGCTGTAAGAGCAGGAGCGACAGCGAATAACCATGACCTAACGAGAGATAGCGAAACATTTCTAGCGCGTTCCGTTAACCTGAACGATTGCTGTCGACGTGCAATACAGCATAGGGATCCATTTGCAGAGTCTAGTTTGAAGCCACCGGTCTCTATAGTACACTTTGATCTTATCGAAAAGGCCAAGGAACTAAAAAAAAAAAAAATTAATGACTAAACATTTTTTTACATGAATAAAAATGTTTTAATCTATTATCATATTGTCTTTTAATAGAATTGGTATTATTAAGGGAATGTTGTAATCCCTCTAGGTATTATACTCTCCTTTGAGAAAGAGGTTATATAGTAACCGTTCTGTTGTTATTAGGCCACATTCCCAAGGATTTTCTTTTCTTTTTTTTCTGGAGATTGTATGTGATAGTGTAGTATCTTGTCTATACTCCTAGGTGTTATCTCTGTTTATAAGAAAACTCTCCCATTATTACCTCCTCTATTTTGGATGGGTATTATAGTATGCGTTCTGTTTTTATGATATCATTATACCAGGCATTACTCTCTTCCTTTGGGAGTAGTGCAGTATAGTATTTTGATATCATTGTCCAAGCCATTACTTTCTTTTCGGATGTTGTATGTATGTTTTCATTTATCCTGAGATCCTCATTGTCTAGAAAAAAATATACAACGTAGAGAGCGTTATTTAATTATTTATTTTGATTTTATTATGCTTATATGACGATACGATCAAAAGGCTTATGGCGTTCCGCTAGTGAATACAGTTAAATTAATGTGAAATCGCATCGTAAAAACATTTTTTTCTATTGATAAGTTAGACATAGTAAAAATTAATGTACTTAATAGACTTTTGTTTTGTAACCATTACTTTTCTTTCCAGTATTCAGGTATTTTATGAACGTTCAATAATTTTTATATATATATATATATATATATATATATATATATATATATATATATATATATATATATATATAAACTGAATGTGTGTGTGTGTGTGTGTGTGTGTGTGTGTGTGTGTGTGTGTGTCTGGGCACGAATAGGCTCCTATATGGTTGACTAAACTGATTACATATAATGATAGAAGATGTATCGAGACACAGGAATGGGTATGTTTGATCTGGCAGAACGGTGGTTCATTAAAATTGTGGGGTCAGCGTTCGCGCCTGGTCCACAAAGTATGGAAATAAAAAATTTAAAAATTAAAAAAAAAACCTTTACAAGTGTCTTCGATATAAATGTACATAAGAATTCTTTGATAAGTATCTTTTAACTTAAATAGGGATGGTATAATAAAATTGTGGGGTCTGCGTTCGCGCCTGGAATCCATAGAATGGAAATAGACACAAACTTTAATAAAGACTTTTCATATCTATATGCGTAAGTATACTTTGATAATATGTTTCAGCTTGAAGAAATATAGTATAATAAAATTATGGGGGTGTTCGTTCGCGCCTGACCTCCATAGAATGGAAATATGTCACAAAGTTTAACAAGGTTTTTTTAATATAGATCCACAGAATATTATGATAAGTGTTTCAGTGTGAACGGGTATGGTATAATAAATTATGGGGTTTATCTATTTTATTTTTACTTTCATCATATTTTGCTTTGGTTTTGATACCCCCAAATTCGAAGCTATCTCTTTACAACCCATCCTTTTCATAACCTATCATACTTTAATAAATCAGAGTCCATTTCTGTAGGCTGTTTTTGAACCCAGTCAACGACAGGTACTTTTGCTAGTATATATATATATATATATATATATATATATATATATATATATATATATATATATATATATATATATATATATATATACAGACACACACTAGCGGCCAAAAATCTGGGACAGTTTAGTTTTTATTTCAATTTCTCCAGAACATTCGGGGTGAGGGATGACAACTAAACTTACACACATTAAACATATCTCTTATGTTGATACACTGCTTGAATTACACTTCATTATAATGGATAGAAAAAATGTTATGTGCATTTCAAATTTTCTTTTTTAAATTAAAGTGGCCAAAACCGTCGGAACAAAGCAAAGAAAATAATTTATTGTGGACTGTGTAGTTAGTTTTTCCACTTTCTAAGCACGAAAATGACGAATAAGTCGATTACGTCACTTTATAGTCATTGCAGCCGGTCCCACCATCATTATGACACCTAAAATTGATGCTTCCGTCAAAAAATCAATTATGATACTTCATGGGGAAAAATATTCAATACGGAAGACAGCTGATGACTTGAAGCTGTCGAAAAGTACCGTTGGGAAAGTTATAAAGAATTTCAAGAATACTGGGAAAATTCTACCACCGAAGAAAAATGGCAGACCTCGAATAACTTCTAGACAAACTCGATTGATTAAGAAGATGGCACTGAACGATAAGTTTCAGACAGCTGCAAGCATTTCCTGTGAACTACATGCCTGTCATGACATCAAAGCGTCTCGTAAGACAGTATTAAGACGCCTGAATGAAATTGGTCTGTTTGCGAGATAACCAGCTAAGAAATCATTGATAAACAAGAACAAGAAACTCAGATTAAGCTTTGCTCAAGAGCATTTGTCGTGGACAGATGATCAGAGGCGAAATATATTTTTCTGATAAAAGTAAGTTTAATGTATATGGATGTGACAGAAGAAATTTATAAGGATATTTGCTGGCGAAAAATTTAATAAAAACTGCATTAAGAAAACGGTAAAGTTTAGTAGGGGTAGCGTAATGGTGTTTGGAATGATTTATTGGGAAGGAACGACTGATCTAGTCCGTCTAAACACGAGAGAATGGAACAATATACAAGAACTTGTTGAGAGATCATGTCATCCCAATACTTCGAAATTCTGAGTGTGAAAAACATATTTTCATGCAGGATAACGCCCCCTGTCACAAGGCTTAACATGTAATGGAATTTTTAAAGGAGCAAAATGTGGATGTCTTGGATTGTCCTTCTCAGTCCGGACCTAAACTCCATCGAAAACCTATGTTTTGCTTTGGGGAACCGTATGAGTGTAAGAAACTTTACTAATACTGAAGATTTGTGGCTAAATCTTAAAGAATAAGCGAAAGTATCACGTGATGAATGTCGCCATCTCATTCAATCTTGCAGTAGAAGGTGCACTGCAGTTATGGAAAATAAAGGTTTGTTCACGCGATATTAGATGTATGTCCACAAATTTTGGTATTTTGATGTTTCAATGTTATTTTTAAATTTATTTTCTTTGACCCACGGTTTTGGCCACTTTAATTTAAAAAAAATTGAAATGCTCATAACTTTTTTTCTATCCTTTATAATGAAGTGTAATTTATACAATGTATCAACAAAGAGATAAATTAAATGTGTGTAAGTTTAGTTGTAATCCCCCACCCCGAATGTTCTGGAGAAATTGAAAAAGAACTAAACTGTCCCAGATTTTTGGCCGCTAGTGTGTGTGTGTATATATATATATATATATATATATATATATATATATATATATATATATATATGTATATATATATATGTAAAAGAGATTTAGAAGGCTGTCACAATGCGAGGAATGAATTATAGTCGCTGTTGGTAAGAGGAGACGAGAACAAGTGGCGATTTACAAATCAATAAGTACATATATATATATATTATTTTATATATATATATATATATATATATATATATATATATATATATATTTATTCAGTTGTATGGTAAAATGTCTTACTTGTAATTCCATGCGACGTATTCCATTATTAATTTCGGAAAATTTTTCGCTTTTCAAATGGTGTGCGTAACAGGTCGGTTCAAAGCATGCTGGATGAAGGGCCGGAAGTTGTGTAGCTATGTGAGGCCTCGGGGCAAATGTGAGTAGGGGGTTTATGTATGCTAGTATTAGGTAATTAACATGTTTATAAATTTGCTATTTTTATTTGTCTTTATTTTTATTTATTTATTTATTTATTTTTGTTTATAACTTGTTTTAGCGTGAGCTTTTTTATTGTTCTCTGTTATGCTGTCTTTATCATTATTATTATTTATTTATTTTTTTATTTGTTTTTTTTCTGCTGATGTGTGGGTGTCTCTGCTTTTCTGGGTCACTTAAGTCGCTGCTGGGCTGCGTCCGGTCGGCTACTGTAGGGGCGGGATGTGAAAAAGGGGGAGGTCGGGGTCGGCAGCTGGGTGTTTAGGTTAGTGTTGCTGGGGGTAGGAAGATAGGTGAGGGGAAGGGAAGGGAAATAGGGGTGACATTCTTTGGGAGTTGTTAATTTATTTATTTTCATGAGTGGTAGTAGATTTTTATATATTTTTTATTCCAATTGGTTTATTACTTCAGCTAACTTTTAATTTTAGTTGGCTTGTATTAACTTTGATTTTAGTTGGTTTGTATTAATTCAGTAACTTTTAATTTTAGTTAATTTTTTTATTATTATTATTAAATATACTGCTGTTTTATTTATTAGGTTTCTTTTAGTATATTATTGTTATTTTATTTATTTTTTTTGTATTATTTATATGGGAGGAGGTTGTGGTAATGTCCTGTTTGGAATGTGAGGCGGGCTGTAAGCTGTGTGCAGTGGTGTATCTGTTCTAATGGGTTATGGTTGTAATGGTAAGTGTTAGGTGGGAGCCGTATGTACAGTTATATATATATATATATATATATATATATATATATATATATATATATATATATATATATATATATATATATATATATATATGAGTGGTAGTAGATTTTTATATTAATTTTTTTTATAATTGGTTTGTATTACTTCAGCTAACTTTTAGTTTTAGTTGGTTTGTATTAACTTTGGATTTTAGTTGGTTTGTATTACTTCAGTAACATTTAATATTAATTAATTATTACTATTATTATTTATTTATTTATTTTTTTTAATATATACTGCTGTTTTATTTATTAAGTTTCATTTAGTATGTTATTGTTATTTTATTTATTTATTATTTTTTCTTTTTTTTATATTATTTATATGGGAGGAGGCTGTGGTAATGTCCTGTTTGGAATGTGAGGCGGGCTGTGAGCTGTGTGCAGTGGTGTATCTGTTCTAATGGGTTATGGTTGTAATGGTAAGTGTTAGGTGAGAGCCGTGTGTAGAGTTATATAATGAATGAAGATCCGAGCTCCAGTCTGTTATTGAGTTCTGGCCGTAATTTGGATATATTTACGTACCTATCCCACACAATGCTTCAAGCAAACTACATATCAATATATATATATATATATATATATATATATATATATATATATATATATATATATATATATATATATATATAACACGAATATTTCGAACGCGTCCCGTTAACCTGTACCGTCGGTGTACAATACAGCATGGAGATCTCACCGAAAAAGCCAAGGAACCAAAAGAAAATTACACAATAAAAAAATGTTTTAATCTATTATTATATTATCTTTAAATAGAAGTGGGATTATTAAGGGGTGTTGTAATTCCGCCAGGTATTACACTTCCCTTTGAGAAAGAAGTAATATAGCATCCGTTCTGTTGTTATGAGACCACATTCCCAAGGATTACCTTCTCCTGTTTTTTAGCGATTGTATGGTATAGTGTAGTATCTTTCCTGTTGCTATGATTCTATACTCATATCTATTACCTCTGTTCATAAGAATTATATTAAAAGAATTATATTATAATATAAGAATTATATTATAATAAAGACGTATTCTTGGCTTTTTTGTTGTTTGTTCACATAGTATTATATATTTTTTATATTTTGTAAGCATATATTAATATGTCCGCATGTTACTGAGTCGTATCATCTAGTGTGTTTAAACATGTTTACTTGTATCTGCATTGTCTAATGGATGCGTGTTGATGTTTTACATATAACTACTGTTTCACATATAACTACTGTTTCACATCAAGATAAATGAACGTACGCGGCAGAGTTCTTTTACAAACAACGAATAAACATCTTTGCTTAGCCGAGGCAAAGCTCATACTTGGTTACCGTATTTTCCGTATGTCATTTGATTATATACATGTGCATTATATACTGTAATATGTTTTGCTACTAATTTTTAATATGTACGGTATAAAATTTTGCTTAGACTCCGCCATACGGCGATTTCACCCTACGGAACGGATTACTGTCGTATCCCGGAGTTCTACTGTAATATTTATTCTTTCTAGAGATCAACTTAGTGCATCGGGTGATAAAAGAATCTACCTTTTTCATCCTTGCTGGTAATTGTTTTAAAAATAACACTGAAATTAGGTGAAGCAGTCAGTCATCTATTTTACAGGGTCACTCGTGGATGAGGGTTAATGCGACAACAGCGTATTGATCGTTAATGGTGGAAAGTGGGTAGAATTTGATTATTTAAGGGAGAGGCTCAACAAGAACTTGTTTACATTAGACTTGAAGACAACCGTGTTGTATTCAGCTGGAAATCAGACGGGCACTTCTAGGAAAGAAATGTTCATGGGATTTGCATTTAGATTTAGACACAGGTAGAGAATGGGGGAAATTTTTGTTTCTTGTTTTTTTTTATTATTTTCTATTATATTGAATGAATTGCTAGAGAGAAAAAGAAAGAGAGAAGTCGCGAGAATGAGTACTCAGAGGAAGAGGTAGAGAGCGAGAGTGTGTGTACGGAAGAGAGACCTAGTCTTAAAAGACGTTACATATTCATGTTCTTCTATTTCTACGTTTCATTTTTCATTAATGGGTAATGGCGTGCAGAGGGGATGGATGAAACCAAATTGGGGTGGAGGACTTCCACCCATATTCAAACTATCTCCTGTTCTCATATTTCTCGTGCTCGGACTTATACTTAATCTTTGAGGCATACAATCAAGGAGTTGGCATCGAGCATCACCAAGGAATTGCCAGAAATTTGCATGCCATCAATGATGTACAGAGAACTTTTTCAGAGCAGACGCTCAAGTGAAAAAAAAACGGCAAAAATATAGTAATATTGGGGCACAGGCCTATGATACATTCTTTTGAAAAGGGTACTTTTAATACAGTAGTAAAAAGGGCAACTGCTTTGCGCATCGCTAGCACACCCCCTCTGCACGTCGTTGCATGCCACTATTAATGTTATGAAAGCAAAAGGCCACTCAAGGATAAAGCTTTACGAGATTGAATGATTGACAGCTAAAAGCTCAATGATATTATGAGAGGATTTAAAATGATTAGTTGAATGAACTATGTTGGATTATCTATCGGATTCGGTTTGGTTGTTTTATTTTTCGAGTTATTTAATGCCGACCCGGGAATTTGGGAGAAAAGATTTTATACTTTAAGTTCTTTTTTTTATTTTCAAATATTTATTCATAATAAATAAACAAAAAAATAAAATTAATAAATAAATAAAACATATTAAACAAGTTCTTGGTTGTTTTGTTTTGCGGCACATCAATCTTTTTCGGGTTCAGTCACTTTGGAAAAAGTGTTTATGCATTAATTTCTTTATCTCTTAAAGTAGTTATTCATTGTGTTTAGTTTCGTTGTTTTGTACACGAAAAATATTGCTTTATATTTTTGGCTTTACAAAACATGATTGAGTTTTGCAAAGAAAAAGCGAAAAACAACGTTTCACGAATTTAAGTCAGAAAACCCGATATCCTCAGACAGACTGATCTGGTAGTACTAGAGAATACTTGTCGAAACGGTTTATGACAAGTATTTTTTAACATTGAAGGTAACCATGTTGTAATCTGTAGTAAAGCAGTCCTGTGGTAATTTTTGTTATCTATACTGTAGGCAACAGCGAATAATCCTGCCGTACAGAAATCAAAGATTTTGGGGTTCTATTTTAAAGTTTTCAGGAATAGTTCATAGTGATGCAGTTTCAGTTACTGACACATCAGCTCCATTATAATAACATGTGTTGATAATTATGCATATTTTTCTATCGTATTTCATTACGACCGGACGGAATTAAACACACGTCTAATAGCTACCTTTAAATAACTACTATTTTAATGTCACAGTAATTTAATTACTTACACGTTTAACTTGTTTTGTTTTTATCTGTCCCTTTAAATTATGAAAATAACACCTTACGCATGCAGGTATTAACCTTATTATCCTGTTCGTAATACCTGCAGCGACGGCAACAGTTGAAGTTGACAATATAAGGAAAGCAAGAGAGAGACAAAGCGAAAAAGAGAGAGAAAGAGAGAGAGAGAGAGAGAGAAAGAAAGAGAGAAAGAAACGTCATTGTCTTTTGGCTTATTTTTTTCTTGTTTTCCCCAACTGAAGTTGATATAATAGCGGTTGTTAAACGTTTAAGTTAAACTCGACAGGTGATCGTTTTTGTTCTTTCCCTTCTCTCTTTCTCTCTCTTCCTCTCACTCTTCCTCTCTCTCTCTCTCTCTCTCTCTCTCTCTCTCTCTCTCTCTCTCTCTCTCTCTCTCTGTATATATATATATATATATATATATATATATATATATATATATATATGAAATGTAAATAAAAAACAAGTAAATAATAATCTAAACGTGTTGGCTGAAAGGACAGAGAGACAACGGAAGTGAGAAAGACGAACAAATAGGGATAAGAAAAGAACTAGAAACGCTAATTAACAAGTAACAAGTGTTATTCTCATTTCCGTTTTTAAAATCAACTTTTTTTTTCTTCTCGTCACGGCCAGCAGTTGACAACTCTAATCAACGCCGCCGCCAGGTGAAACTTAAGGTAAGATTAAACGCGTTGTTATTCAATAATTATATAAAAAAGATTTCGAAGTAAAAGAAAAAAGGACACTCTCTCTCTCTTTCTTTATTTCTCTTTCTATATATATATATATATATATATATATATATATATATATATATTAACCGCTGTCCCAATACGTTCATAGCGCTTGACCTGTTTGTTTGTTTTTCTGAGTCTGTCTGTCTGTCTGTCTCTCTCTCTCTCTCTCTCTCTCTCTCTCCTTCTCTCCCCACCATCCTTTTCTCTCCCCCACTCTCTTTCTTTCTTTGTCTCTCTTTCTCCACGGAGTATTTTTCTTTCTTTTTCATATTGTTATACACACGTACAATGACGCAATACTGAAATATTCAGTTTTAATATTCTTATTGAACGGATGTCTTCGCGTTCTCGCATAGACCGTCTCTCTTCTGTCTGCCTGTCTGTCTGTCTGTTTGTCTCGCCCCCCCCCCTCCTCCCCCCCCTCTCTCTCTCTCTCTCTTTCTCTCTCTCTCTCTCTCTCTCTCTCTCTCTCTCTCTCTCTCTCTGACAAACATACACACAATTTAATCCTCTCTTTAATTTAACTCTAATAATCATTCTATTCATATTTATATACATGTTTGTTTATCTTAATTTAATAAATGGGCTATATTCAATGTTTTTTCTTTAAGGTAGGTGCCTATAAACACTTCAATAACTAAATATTTTTGTTTTTTTTTTTTCTTATGTTTCTGCGAACTTTTAATGTCTCCCTCTCCTTTTATCAATTTTTTTTTTTTTTTTTTTTTTGCTAAATCGTTTTTGGTTCCAAAGAAAAGTACCTTTCCAACTATTTTATGAAAAATAAACTTTTGTCTCTGATGAATTGTTTAGTGGCCTTCAGATATTTAACGAAACACCGGTAGAAGTACTTCATAAAATATGAATAAACTATCATGAGTGTGAATTAAATACATCTTGTTTTGGAATGTTAACTAACGATATATATATATATATATATATATATATATATATATATATATTTATATATATATATACTGTATCAATCGCTTTATTGCAGATTAGTAAAATATCAATATTTCCCTAAGTATATGTCACAAAACAATGAAAATTGTACCATCAAACGGCCGCTTTAAGTTCAGTTATTTCCCCAAATTTTATTCAAATTCATACAATATTCACGAAGTTATGGCATTTTATTTATTATCAAAGAAGTTTTACTGTCCATCGTTTTATTGCAGATTTCTTAAAATGCCAAAAAATCAGGCGATTAAAGGTTGTCGAAAAGGAAAGGATAGTTGCTGGACTCGCAGAAGGATTATCCATCAAAGATTTAGCCACGGAGCTGGAAACGGATCCAAGAACCTTAGCCTCATTCAAATAAAAAAAAAATAAGGGAACCAGGAGAAACCTTTCATATCGTGGTATTCGGAAAATTCCTAGGGAAGTTAACCGAAACACAAACAGCACCAGTGCTTCCATTTTTGAAAAAGCTGGAATCGCTCCAAGATCCAGACATGCCGGATACAATGTGTTGAATGAGACTATAAGGAACATCTTTCAAGGCCTCCATTGAGCGAACAACGTTGGGAAAAACGAATGGCTTGGACACAGAATTACATGAAAATGGATTTTCAACAGGTCCTATTTAGGGATGAGGCGCATGCTATTCTTGACGGTCCGGATAAATGAACCAAAGTTTGAAACCCGAACGGAACTCCGACCTGTTACAGAGTTCATCGGCAACAAGGAGGTGGAGGCATCATATTTTGGGCGAGAATCATTAGGGATAAGTTGGTTGGACCATGCCGAGTGGCAGAAGATGTAAAGCTTACAAGCAATGCGTAAACAGCCTTTTTGGATAATCATTTGTCGACATGACTAGATGACCTACTATTGTCACGTCGCTTTCAGATGAGTTTTATACATGACAATGTACCATCCTATTCTGTTTGGGTCGACTGCAGCCTTCCTTGAATCTATGGTATTCGTTGGGGAAACTTTCATGACCTGACCAGCGTGTTCTCCAGACCATAACCCCATTGAATATTTCTGGTCAATATAAAAAGGAGGGGTTTATGAGAGAGGAGGGCAATTTATTTCAAAAGATGCTTTGTGGAGGAACATAGTTGATGTTGCTAGAGCCATAACTCCTTTTAAGATCAAAATTGACTTCCTCGGGGGTCAAAAGGTTGTTTTAAGTTATTTAAAAAAAATGGTGGATATGTCGATTCATTTATATGAAACTAATACCTAGGATATGCTTTTGTTTATTATTCTTTGACAGAAAAATATGATAAAAAGTAAAGTTCGCAAGATAAGACATTGTATTTTTGCCCTAAAACAACATTTTAAGAGATCTGCAATAAAGCGATGGACAGTGGAACTTTCCCAATAAAGAATAAAATGTAATAACTTCGGGAATATCGCATGAATTTGAATAAAATCTTTGGCAATAACTAACCTTAAGGCAGTCGTTTGATGATATAATTTTCATTTTGTTATGACGTATCTTTAGTAACATATTGATATTTACTAATCTGCAATGAATCAATTGATACAGTTTATAAATATATATATATATCGTTAGTAAACATTCTAAAACCACATACATACATATATATATGTGTGTGTGTGTGTGTGTGTGTGTGTGTGTGTGTGTGTGTGTGTGTGTGTGTGTGTGTGTGTGTGTGTGTGGTTTGGGAATGTTGAAAAACGATATGTATATATATATATATAATATATATACACAAATATATATATATATACATATGTATGTGGTTTTAGAATGTTTACTAACGAGATATATATATATATATATATATATATATATATATATATATATATATATATAGGGGGGATTCGATCCGGACTCTATTCTCCTGTCTCCAATCTGTCCAACTCTCTCCCTGTCTCACTAAATCTAGTCAACTATATTGAGAACTCATCCCCCAGTCATGACGTTATGCACATGTCCAAGAATGTGCTCTTCTCACGTGGTCCTGAACTCACATGGCTAAAACATGCACTGTTCACACATGTCTGCAGACGAGAACTCTCTAATCTATTTTCAACCTGAACTATTTTCCAACATATTTAAATTTGCTATTGTTCGTTTTTCTAACTGACCTTGTTTCAATTCAATTTTCATAAAATGAATTGAATCATCAAATTCCTTTTCAAAAAAACATATCTTCTATTTTACATTAAAACTAAACAATGCGAATTCCTTCCTAAATCTCTTCCCGACCTATTTCCGAATCTTGTTTTCCAGGTTCGAATTCTCGGTGTATCCTATCTCATTTTTATTTATTTAATGTTTTTCTTACTTACAATAAAAGTAACATATGTATATATATATGTGTGTATTATATATATTTATATATATATATTTGTATATATATATATATATATATATATATATATATATGTGTGTGTGTGTGTGTGTGTGTATGTGTGTGTGCGTGTGTGTGTATACAGATACATTTTAATATATGAGTCATATATATATACTTTTATATTTATACTAGCATGGGTGCCCGGCGCTGCCCGGATATTTGGAGATGGATGTTGAGCAACAAAAAAGGCCAATTCTTTTTAACCTTGATCCTTATTTTGACCCCTTAAAAATTTAGTGTTTTGGGCTCAACTCAAGTTATTAAGTTAGATCCATGTCCAACGAACCTATATCTAAAATTTCAAGTGTTTAGACCCAAAATTGTCGGAGGGGTTTGGTAGAGTTCTCAAAGGTCAAATCGTTGAACTTTGACCCCTTAATCGCCAAATTTCTGGCCAAAAATGGATAAAATCGATTTTTGTGTGTATACATATATATATATATATATATATATATATATATATATATATATTATTCTTTATGTAAATACAATCATATCTTGCTCCGATATGCAGACCGTTTCGATCATATCTCATCAGGCAAGGAAATTAAAGGTTCAAAAATTCAAAATTATACAGGGCCATTTTCAATTTTAGAGGAAAAAAACTTAGCCATGACTGGCGTGGAGTGAGTTAAAGATCTTATGAAATTTATACCAAACTGCTACATGTACAGCAGCATTGAATTCGACAAAGTTTTCATCAGATAATGAACCTGTGTTCGAATATGTTTTCGGGGCCGCATAGCATTATCACCAGGTCTCCAACAATATTTCACAATATTACTAGACTTCGCTTGAGCGCCGTCAACGCGGGATTGCACTATTAATGCTACTGCAGATATAGATAAGTATTTTCTTCGTTTATTAACTTCAGTCTGATCGGGAAAGACCAAGCTTATTCAAGAACGCTGTGGCTGAGCATAAGAATTCGATAGGAAATGCAATGGTTTTTTCCAGCCATTTATGACACTTTGTGTGCCAACTCTAAATATTCCTAAAATAATAAAACAGGATATAATTAACCAGTGCATTCTGCTATCTTCAAAAATGCTTCATCAAACAAAATAAACGCGTCATAAGAAACGTACTAGCCAATGGAGTCAGTTTGATTTTGTAACTTGATTCGAATAAATTGTCACTATCCACAGTAAGCATGAAATGTAAATGTCAATAGGACTAAATATAATTATTGATATATATCTATATATCTATATATATATATGTGTGTGTGTGTGTGTGTGTGTGTGTGTGTGTGTGTGTGTGTGTGTGTGTGTGTGTGTGTGTGTGTGTGTGTGTACGATTATGTGATGATTAGCCACCGATACTAGATATTACTGGAACAATATGAGTTTGTTCATTCTCCAACAGATATGAAAGTAACTGTTGCACAATCACTAGTATCTGAATTGACATTATTTGAGTCAATTTGCAATGAGAAGTCATAGACAACTTGAGCCAATACAAGGGATAAGAATAGGCAACTCCTTTTATTTCAAAGCTTTCCTTTTGAACAATTTACGTAACCCTACAATTTAACTCATAGATAAAGAAAGGATATATGGATTCAAACATTTTCTCCACACACACACACACACACACACACACACACACACACACACTTATATATGTATATATATCTATATATATATATATATATATATATATATATATATATATATATATATATACTAGCAATGTTACTTGGCCTTGTCCAAGAGCATAAAAATCTAAATAGAAATCATTGTGTGAAACATAAGATTAAAACTTTTTTTCTTATCCTAACTCCAGCTTTTTCTTTATTTTTCTCTCTTTTCCTATCCCCCATTTTTTCTCTCCGCAACCCTCTTTTTCGCCTCCACTCATGTAATTTATTTACGATTACTATTTCTTTTTAATGTAAATATTATTTTCTAAGTTTTAGATATTATATATTTGTGGCAAGAACAATCCAGAAAATATAAACTTTGTGGGACTTTGATTAATGTTTTTTACTTTTAGCCGGACATACAAACATACAAACACACAAGACCTTGCCCTTTATATGATAGATTTCATATATAGTGTAATTTCTTGTTGTGGGGTGCTGATTTGCATTAGGGCTACTGCTTTTTATAACTGTATAATTCTTTCAACTAAACATTTTATTACTAAATAGAAAAACGGCTCTCTTTTTCTCCAATTACGCTATTATTATTATTATTATTATTATTATTATTATTATTATTATCATTATTATTATTATTATTATTATTGTTGTTGTTGTTGTTGGGGTTGTTGTTGTTGTATGTTGTACTGGTAGTGATAGTACTATTAGTATTATTGTTGTTAATATTATTATTTTCCTTCCACTCATATCAAGTGAAAGTAACCACCTTAAATGATCAATGAAGGCCATAGATGATGGTCCCCGCCATTAAATGACTGTGCTCAACATTTGAAGAAATGTGTTGTGCCCGCCAGTGGTCACCCCTGCTTGGCAGTGCCCTCTCTTGTGAAGAAGTGACAGTAATCAAAGTCGATTTCATGTCCGCTAGTGACAGACAGTGTATACCAGTTCCCGACAGTTGAAGATAGACGATTTCAGTTAAGAGCATTTCAATGGAGACTGACACTACTCATGGTCGCCTGTGAGTTCCACGTTTCACTTGCAAAGGCAGCTAGTGCCTACCAGTGTCCGCCAGTGAACGCCAGGATCCACCAGGCTCGCAAGTAATCACCCCAAACTAGCACTAATCGCCAGTAACCACCAGATGTTTCAGTGGCCAGCAATGGCGCCTCACTAACAACCGTAATTTAATTTGTTTTCGCAGGCGGTCAATTGCATAATCTGTTCTGGTTTTGTGTTATACTTCCACCGGGCAACGCCGTAGACGGGTTATACAAGTAGTAAATACAGGTAAAGTCGAAATACGGGAATTTTGATACGCCAAATACTGCAGTGTTAAATATCAGCTCAACCGTTGAATGTATAGACTAAAGAGAGCTATTGTATGGTAGGTTAGTACATTATTTATTTCAGTTAAAAGATTTTTTTTTTAACTCTCGGGACTGATATAGATAATACGCTATTTCTATAGATAGTGCGTGTGTGTGATACCTGTTTTGTTTCCCCGTCAATTCGATTATGTACCCCCAACATATTTAGAAACTTGTGAGTTAACTTGATGTCCACAACTGCTTATAATGTCTGTTTGTCTTTTCTGTTCGCAGTTTCTTTTACATACTTTCTTTTCTCGTCTACTTTTTTCTTCTTCCTTTCTATTCAACCTACTTTCATGCGAGCGAAAGCAAGAAAAATGTGATAGCAAACTTGTTGAATAATTCGCCTACATGATTCACGACATAAAACTTTTCTTCCTGTCTTAGTTTTGCAGAAGAAAAAAATGTGCACAAATAATAAAATAGCTTCTACTATAGGGAATCCTGGATTGGGACAAAAAAAAATATGATGGTCGACGACGAATAATAGCAATATATTTTCGGACGCTACTCGTTAGACAAGGTAAATAAGAAAGTAGTAAAGATAGCCTAGCAAATAGATTTAAGTAGTGCGTGACGAAATTTGTTGCCATGACAACAACGGTTATAGTCATTTTTTTTTTGCTTCTTTCTTTCTTTGTAAAGATTGTTTATTCTGAATTTTGAAGTTGAATGATGAATTTTATAACTTTTTAGTCACCTATTTTTCTTTACTATTTGAAGGATTACATTTTTATCCGGACTTTAAATTAAGATCTGTTTTTTTTATTTTTTATTTTTTATTTTTATTTTATTTTTATTTTATTTTTTTTACTGATTAAGGGAACTGTAAGTAGGAGTGTCCCTGGAATAAACGTGGTATATTGGATTGATGATACTATTTAAAAGAAGGATAGACACTTTTTAGTCATGTTACAAACGATGACCAAGGACACCCATTTTGCACATTTTAAATGGCCTTGTACCTAAATGTTTAAATGTTAAAATGCCATATATATATATATATATATATATATATATATATATATATATATATATATAATTTTCTCCACTCTTTGTCTGTGCCTAAATCTAAACGCAGATTCCATGAGAAAAGCTTCTTTCTTAGAACTGCACGCCAGTGGAACTCTCTGCGCTTGCCTGTTTCGCACCTGACTACAACTTGGACGTCTTCATGTCCAACATAAACAAACTCCTGAAAAACCGCCCCCTTAAGTAAAACACTCTATCAAAACCCCCAATACTAATGATTACTACAATACTATCTCATTGACTACTGTACACGCAATAAGCCTTATCCCTGAGTGGCCTTCGGGCCTTGATAATTGGTGCCCCCCCAGGTAATATATATATATATATATATATATATATATATATATATATATATTGTAAATAAATATGTATTATCAGTTTGAGTTCATAAGCTAACCTGTTTATTTCAGAAGATGAGGTTGTTGGCTTTAACCTTATATCTTTAGTTACAAGTGATATATATATATATATATATATATATATATATATATATATATATATATATATATATAGTTACAAGTGATATATATATATAACTTCTTCATTTATTCACATAAATTTAATATACGAAAGTATAGATTTATGCGTAAATTTAAGTATTTACTTCAAAAGTGCTCAATACGTAGGTAGAGCTAGTTAGTAATTTATAAAATATATATGGCGATTAAGCTACACTGAATATTCTGCGTTTCATCCAACTATAGGATTCGTCAGGCTTATGCGCGAATTCTGTGGTTGCTTCTTGTTTTTATATATGTTGAGGATTTCTAGTTGGCCAATCAGCTTTCTAGTATCCACCGCGCCCCTTCCTATCAGCCAATGGGCATGCATTTTATCAAACAAAGGATCTGTTTTAGAACTAGGTTAGTGGTTTTAGGTAGACGTTCTCCTTTTTTTTTATACATATAAATATGCCTATATATATATATATATATATATATATATATATATATATATATATATACCTATATATATATATACCTATATATATATATATATATATATATATACTAGCGGGGGTACACGGCGTTGCCCGAGTGGAGAGAGAAGTAGTGTAGTAAGGATATTAAGCAACCTCCAGAAAAAACTAAAATTAGATGCATTAGGCAGCCCATGTGAAGAAAGGTATGAAAAAAAAAACACGAAAATGTAATTTTGTTTTGAAACGAAAAAGTTACATTACGTAAGCCTCAAAATAAGATAAATGTTAGGGCAAACACAAAGCTCTTAACCCTGTTTAAATGTTAAAACTTAAAAAAATAGCCTGTTTAAGAAAAACGGTTTGGAGGTGTGTGTAAGGGTGCTTGTTGAGCAAATAAACAGAAAGCAAAATTGCGAACGAAAAAAAAAAATTAGAAGTAGTAACGCACCAGAGGAAAAGAGGTGAACAAAACAAACGATCTTTTCAATGCATCCATTGCGATAGTAACGTCACGGGCGGTCGACATACCGTCCTTTATACGATGTCATTTACGCAAGGTTTGAATGACTTCCAAAAATTGCAACGAAAAAAGTGACCCTCTCCTGTTGACGGTGAAAAGAATAGATATTTTGGACCAATTTTTCGATATTTGTCGTCCGAGATGCAGAGCTTCAAAACGATACAGATCTCGTGAGGATCCGTCGCGTGTGTCGAAAGTTTTTGGCAGACATACAAACACATGAACATTTTGTCTTTTATATAATACTAGCGGGGGTACCCGGCGTTGCCTGGGTGTTTAGAGGTGTGTATGCTCTGGCGGGGGTAATCAAAACATAAGAATAAGCGAAGTAAATATTTTTAAATATTAAAATGTTAAAACTTTAAGAAATCAAAAAAATACACCCCAACGTAAGGTAAACTAACGATGTTAAATGTAAAAATCGGAAAAACAAAAACAAAAAGAAAACGCGAAAAACAAAACAGAAAAACGAGCGTTAAAACTTCTTTAAAAAATTTGAAAAATAAAACCACCAAAAAAAACACTGGCTTAAATAACCCTGTTTCAATATTAAAACTTTAAAAATAAAAAAAGACATCTCACACCACGATTCGAACACAAAACCTTTAGATAATAGGTTGGAACTTTAAAATGATACCGATCTCGTGAAAATCCGTGACCCGTGTCGAAAGTTTTTGCGAGACATACAAACACGCATACACACAAACACATACACATTTTCGCTTTTATACATATAGACTAGCGGGGTACCCGGCGTTTCCCGGGTGTTTCGATGTGTGTGTGCTCTTAAATAAAAAAAAAACATGGGGGGGAGTTTTAGTAAGTAGATAGGATCGAACCCGAAGTCCTGGGGCGAAGTTGGAAAATAAAATGTGAAAAAGCATGACACGTTAGCCGTTCGGCCAGCAATAATGAGTTACTGAAAGAAGTTTGAATTTATTTAAGTAAGAAGAGAATTGACATGCGCCCGCACTTAATGACCTCAAGTGGAAGTCGTAGAGTTAACATTTTGTGCGAGCGTTACGACGACGTAATCAATAGCTATTCAGCAGTTGACATTTTCTGCGGAACAGTTTTTAATGGGGTCAATAACCCGGTTTGTTTGTTTGTTTTTACCCAACTTTAAACTAGCTCCCCCGTTTATAAGAGGAGTGTCTCGTCTCGAAATGAAAGCAACCGTCTGATATGATGATGATAAGCCGACATTGACCAAACATTACATTGCTTCTGGAAACCACTGGCCGTGGGCCAAAGATTCGAATTGAGTTTCGCTTTTTTATACTGAAAAACGAAAGCAACACGCGGCGATCCGAAAATGTCGAATATTTAACGTTTCAAAGTCGGGCAAATTAAATAGACAGACAACCCCCGTTGTTAACTCGTAAGTATTATCATTTAGACAGCATATAAAAAGTTTTAAAAATGAGCGAAGGCCTCGAGAACCCGCCGGAAAAAAAGCCTTTTGCAGACATACACAAAAAGCGAACATACATACATACATACGCCCATTTTCGCTTATATATATATATATATATATATATATATATATATATATATATATATATATATATATATATATATATATATATATATATATATATATAGTCATCCATATACAGTTTCGTTGTCTTCCAGCTCATCAGTGCAGCCAGAAAAACAACTACCTCAAGCCCGGATTGAAACTCCTACGCTTAGGCGGTAGTTAGCGTTTCTTACCATTGCGCTGTTGAAAGTGGAGGTGAGATGGTATGTTAGGCAGCGACGGATACTTGTTCTAATGATAATATATTTATCATTTGTAAAGACACATTTACCCATTGCGCATTTGAACACACATACAGCATTACTAGTTTTTAGTAAACTGTTGTTGAACGCCAGATTATTTCGTAGTTATTAGTTAACTGTTTTAATTTTTTTTAATTTATGGTGAATCGGAGTTTAGAGATTTTCTCAATCAAGAAAATGTGTTTGTATATGTTATTTTGTATCACTTTTTGTCTACTCTATAATTAGCATTCATTTGTTACAATAACGTGTATACTCTTTAATTATATTGGCGCGACCGCGCGCATAGAAAAGTTAATAGAAAATAGTGCATAGAAAAATTAGATAGATGTTATCATTACTACAGCGTGCAATAATCTATACGCATAGCCTAGATAATAACAACAGAAGCCAAGGAAATTTACGAAATTTAAATATCTTTTCTTTCTGTGGTTTTGGATAGTTTACTATCCGAAATTAATAGGAAAAATGTCAGATTTTTAAAAATTCTAATGTTTTTTTAATAAAATATTTGCACTTTAATGTGGTTTCAAAGACATTTTGTCTGTTTATTCAAAGTTTTAAAATTCTTAAAGATGCTTCTAAGAGGTTTTAAAAAATTCTCATAATCATTATAATTTATTTACTAGGAGTAGTCACACAAGTCACTATCAAAGATTGCTTTTTGAGAACAACTTGTGGGGTTCCCTGG
Organism: Euprymna scolopes; assembly: GCF_053919585.1. Taxonomy (NCBI): domain Eukaryota; kingdom Metazoa; phylum Mollusca; class Cephalopoda; order Sepiida; family Sepiolidae; genus Euprymna; species Euprymna scolopes. The sequence goes on along the minus strand of NC_136503.1, from coordinate 49,562,092 downwards.
AGTCTGTGTGACAACAAGGCTCCTCAGATGTCCAGTACTCTCTACCTCTTTCGATAACTTTTGCAAAAGAATTTGTATGATCGAAACAGTCGCTTACCATTGCTTTTTCGTTTGCGGCAACCATTGATCTTCACTGGAATTTGGGTGGCAATAAGCCTCCCAAAAGCCTCAGTCCTCTTTGCCAGTAGAGGTTTGGCTATTGCTTTCTCTCCTGTCTTTCAATCCTCCTTGACTCTCATTATTTGGTGTGCTGCCTGTTTATGGTGTTTATGGTGACACTCACAAAAAATTTAAAAAGTGGGGGCGGTATCTTACAATTCTAAAGTTTCAGTTTTCATTATTCCATGTGATGTCCTTTTGTGTTTTGCATCTGTAGCCGTTTCTGTGTCCAGTTTGTGTGTAGCTTATGTGTTGTGTTAGTTTCCACATTCAAGGATTTTCCTTAATATTTCTGCAGTTTTCATTATTGAAATTCATTGTATCTTCTCTGCCATCCCTCTGATTCCAATCTCTTCCATTCTTTTTTCAAATCTTTTTGGTATTGCTCCTAGTGATCCTACTATTAGTGGTGTTATCTTTACTTCTTCATTTTTCAGATCCCTTTAAGCTCTCTGACCAGTTCTGTGTATTTGCTTTGCTTCTTAGTCTCCTTTATCTTCACTCTGCTGTCTGCAAGAACGGCAAAATCTACAATTGGCAGGTTTTTTCCTTCTTGTTAACTAGAATAACATCCGGTCTTCTTGCTTGGATGGGTTTATTTGTTTGTATATCCATGTCCCATTGGATCTTGTGACTTTCATTTTTTTTCGTTTTTTTTTTCTTCTTCTTCTTCTTCTTCTTCTTCTTCTTCTTCTTCTTCAATTGTTGTTGTTGTTGTTGTTGTTATTGAAGAAGAAGAAGAAGAAGAAGAAGAAGAAGAAGAAGAAGAAGAAGAAGCGGTGGTGATGTTAGTGTTTTTTGTTGTTCCGGCTAAATTCTTTTATCTGCTTATCGACGATGTAGTTTGAGAAATTATTAATGAGAGTTCGTTTAATGTCTAGATTATGTTGTTTGTAGATGATTTATGTTTGGTTATAAAGTAGACGAAACCATATTTCAATATAACAGTATTTCATCTTTATTTTTGTCTTATCCAATATATCCGTTTACTTTATTTGATGCTAAATTATTTCTATGTAAACTGTACCTCGGTTGTTTCGCGTTGTCTTTTGCACGTTTATTCTGTTACCTCTCTCTATACATGATGCATTAAACGAGAGAATAGCCCATGTTCTGTTATTAACATTGAGATCCAGGGACCTATGAGCCGGTTTAAATTGTTGTTATTAACACTGATTTAAATTGTTTTTATTAACAATGATTTAAATTGTTTTTATTAACAATGATTAAAATTGTTTTTACTAAAACTGTCACATGTACTCTACCGATGTCCTTCGCAAAGGCTGAGCGTAACAAGCTACACGCTTTATAGAATTTCCAATTGTTTGTAGCAAAACATTCCAATCTTTTCATTCTTTCATTTCTTTATTAAATTCGACTGTTACAAAACAGGTAAGTAGAGAGAGAGAGACAAAGAGAAAGACAGAGAGAGAGAGGGGGGGAAGGAAAAAGTGATTATGTATGTATGTATGTATGTATGTATGTTCATTTGTATTTTTGCCTAAACCTTTCGACAGAGGCAACGGATTTTCACAAAATCGGTATCGTTTTGAAGCACGACACTTCGGACGACAAATATGAAAAAATTTGCTAAAAACATTAATTCCTTCACTCTCAACTGAGCACTTTTCTACAGGGAGGGGATCGCTTTTTTCGCCGATATTTCGTAAGTCATGCGCTATTTTCGATTGACTAGCCTTAATTTAAACCTACGTCACTTCTGGTTTGGCGATGGGCTCAACCGCAAAGATATCACTTTTTTTTACTTTCTTTTCCTCCTTCGTGATACGGGTTCTAGCCACTTTTTTTTTCCTCAACACACACCTCCAAACACCCGGGCAACGCCGCGCACTCAGGCTAGTAAAGAATAAGAGTGGGAGATAAAACAACATACTGTAAGAGAGAGTGAAAGTGCCCGAAATTGAGTAAGAAATGGATCACCTTATCAGCGTCACTTGCAAATTTTATTGTCCCCACTCATTCTTCTTCTCTTCAACTTCTTTCTCACAGACGTGATGTTGTTGTCATGCGTCCTTCCGGATTGTCTGATCTATTCTCTGCTTCTTTTGTTCCAGCTCGTTTGAATCGTTCATCTAAATTCGCTGGTTAGATACCTCATTTTTAGTACAGCTTCCTATTCCTGTAGGTTCTTCCCAAAAACCGCACGGTTGTGGCACTTTCTTTCTGTTGAGTGTTTACCTCTTACCTATAACCTTGGTCTTTTCAAAACTAAGATCTACACGCATCTCTCGTCTTTCGAAATTCATATGTCAAGTCGTTTCAAAACTTGTCTAAAGCGATTTCCATTTCAAAAAATCACGACTAATTAAAACAATTTCTATAGAAAATGTTCAAACATAACTCAATCTAAGCATGTATTTTGTGTGATCAAAATATTAGGTTGACAAGAGGGCTTTTGTGGAATTTTTAATTTTGATTTCAAATGTCTTTTCAAAGTTTAAAAGTTTTCAAAGTTTTCGTTATAATACCTTTACGTTTTATATCATTTTAAAGAGCGTTATGTGCCCTATCTAATCGTTTAAATTACAATCGTTTTAAAACAATTATGTCTTCTTTTCAGAACGTTGAATGCAAGATGGAAAAAAAGCAAATTCGCACATTTTTTTTTATTTCAAGTCAAGCTAGGCTTAAAAGCTGCTGAAACAGCCCACGATATCAACGAAGCCTTTGGCTCAGGAACCACTACAGAATACACATCACAATTATGGTTTAAAAAATTTCGTGGCGGCGACGAGAGTTTTGAAGATGATAAGCGTAGTGGTCGACCATCGGATGTTGACGACGATTAATTAAGAGCCTTAATTAATTATTCGAAGCTAATCCACGCACGACGATTTTAGAACTTGCTTCTGAATTAGATGTAACGTATACGAAGATTTCCAACCTCTTGCGACGGATTTAAAACACAAAAAAAAACTTAATAAATGGGTGCTTCACGAATTGAACAACAGCAAAAAGAGACGCCGTTATGAAGTGTTATCTTCCCTTCTTTTACGCAACAAGAACGACTGAGTTGTGACTTGCGATTAAAAGTGGGGTTTGTAGGACAACCGGTGACGCTCCGCTTAGTGATTATTCGCCGACGAAACTTCACGACCCTTCCTAAAGCCAGAGTTGCATCAAAAGAAGGTTCTTCTAACTGTTTGGTGATCTACGAGCGGTCTGATCCATTACAGTTTTGTTTAATGCAGACGAACCCATTAAGGCAAAGAAGTACTGACAAAAAAAAAATGGATGAAATACATCAGAAATTTCAACAATAACCAACTTTAGTCAACATAAAAGGACCAATACTCCTCCACGACAATACCTGACTGCATGATGTCAAGCCGACTCTGCAGAAGTTGAACGTATTTGGCTGGAAATCCCTGCCTCGTCCGCCATACTCTCCATACCCCTCACTTATCGACTAACACTTCTTTCAACTATCTCGACAACTTTCTGCGTGAGAAATCCTTCAAAAACTTAAGCGATATCAAAAACGCCTTCAGCGACTTTATCGCCATCAGAATGCAAGAGTTTTACATTACTGACATAAATACACTTGTTTTGCGTTGGAAAAAGTGCGTTGATTTTAATGGCGCTTATTTCGATCAATGAATGTTTGCTTAAGCCGAAATATGTTCATCTGAATTTAAAAGTTAACGATCATAAGAACTTTCTTGTCAACCTGATATATAGGAGTAAACTTTTATGGAAACAACATCAGATTGAGAATAATAATAATAATAATAATAATAATAATAATAATAATAATAATAATAATAATAATATACTTTGTCTCAGGAAAATTTAATATTTTTTATCTAATTTATAAATCTCACTGTCTTTCTGTCTGTCACCAATCCCTGCAAAAAATAAAAATGAGATTGTGACAGAATAAAAAGAGATTTAAAAAAAAAAACAAATATGCAATAAATAGATGTCTTCTTAACTAGATGTTTATTCATATTTAACCTTATTTTAAAGCGTGTTTTGAGTTCAGTGTCCATTCTGTTCAGTTAGAATTTTAAAAAATGGCTGCCCCATAAGCTCTGGTAACCGCACAAAATCGAAAATTAGACAAACGTTGATAGAAACATATCAAATAAATGTCAATAATCGAGCGAAAATGTTATGTTCTACGTGTATCTTGTTTAATTTCCTACTTTTGAACGATTAAACAAAATTAAAAAGTAAAAATGTGCCGGAAATGATTATCATTTTAACCTTAAATGTATGTGCGGCATTTTAAAATAATTTCCTACTCGACATTTTCAAATAATTTCCTATTCGACATTTTAAAATAACTGTTTTTTTTATTTCTTTCTGCCACGTAATCATTAAAAAAGTATAATCTCGTTTGTGGGGAGGGGTGATTTAGCTAAAGGTGTAAATACAGTTGCTGATATTATTATTAATAGTATTACTATTATTTTTCCGTAGCCACATTTTGTGAAGCGGTTGTTATTGCCGATTTTATGCTAATAAGCGGATCATAACAAATAATCATAGGCTATCAACAACTTCTTTTCTTAGTCTTCCAGTACTTATCCTCGAGTGACCTTCGGGCCTTCATAAGTGGTGACTCCCTTGTAGAAAAAAAGCTTTTAGCAAGTTCTATGCAATTCCCAACAAGGCAGTCTTTTGAAAATACTCCAAAAGTTCACTGGATACCAACTTTCTCAACCCACTTGACAAATAATTTTGTCACACTCCCCAGGCCTCCCATCACAACAAGTACAACTTCCGCCATATTTTTTCTCCCTTTTCAAGTCTTGGTAATTTTTCGACCTTCTCTTTTTCTTTTTCCTCCACATTCACATCAGCTTGCACTACTATATCAATGATATTCTTATCATTGGCTCACAAGGAACTTTCACACAGGTCATCAAAGATCTCCTTGTAAGCAACCTGTGGCGTTCCTAGAATCTGAGTGACAACAAGTTTCCCCATGTTTCCAGTACTCTCCGCCTCCTTCGGTAACATTTGCAAATTAATTTGCGTTATCGCAACAGCTGCTTACCATTGATTTTTCACTGGCAGCGGCCATTGGAGTTTGAATGGCAATAAGACCCGCCAAGGCCCCAGTTCTCTTCACACTTATCCAGCAGAGGTCTGGTCAGTACTCTCTTCTCGGTCTTTCCATCCTCCTTGACCCGCCTTGGCTATTTGGTATCACTCTTTGAGAGGACAGTGATGGAGAAATTGGGGAGAGGGATAGGGAGGGGATAGAAGGCTTATAGATATGCAGCTTCAATATTATTATTATTATTATTATTATTATTATTATTATTATTATTATTATTCAATTAAATTCACAGTAGTGTGTCTTTTACATCGGGTTCTTTTCCTTAAGAGTTGACTTTTACACAAAAGCTAGCGAGGATT
>NC_136503.1:49501542-49551542 GCF_053919585.1 Euprymna scolopes | reverse complement strand
TTTCGATAACCTTTGCAGCTTAATTTGCATTATCGCAACAGCCACTTACCATTGATTTCTCGTTGGCAGTGACCATTGGTCTTCACTGGAACTAGGGTAGCAATAAGCCTCCTTAATATCCCAGTCCTCTTCGCACTCCAGTGAAAGTCTGGCTAGCGCTTTCCTCTCCTTTGTCTTTCCATTCTCCTTGAACCTCCTCAATTATTTTGTGTGTTTTATATCTGTGGCAGTTTCTGTGTGTCCGATTTGTGTCTGTAGTTCATTTCTGTTAGTCTCTGTAATCAAGGATTTCCTTGATATTTCAGCCGTTTTCATTATTGTTATCCGTTGTATTTTCTCAGCCCTCCTTCTGATTCCAATCTCTCCCATTTTTTTTTTTCAAAGTTTATTCGGCATTGTTCCAAGCGTTCCTACTATTAGTGGTGCTAGTTTGAGTTTCTTCATTTCCAGATATCTTTGAGCTCTTCGGACAATTCCGTTTATGTGCTCCGCTGTCTCCTTGATCTTCACTACTTGGCTACTGAAACGGCAAAATCTAGAATCTAGCAGGACTTTTTCTTGTTGTTTACCCTTATGACATCCGGCCTTCTTGCTTGGATGGGTTTATCTGCTTGTATATCCATGTCCCATAGGATTTTGTGATTTTCATTTCTAAATACTGCTGCCCGTTTGTAATTGTACCATTTGTCTTGGTATTCAATATGCAATTGTCTGTGTAATTCTTAGTGTAATTGATCGTGTCTATTTTTATATTCTTTTTGGACTAGTTTGCTGCATTCGCTTATTATGTGGTTTATTATTTAGTCTCATTATCCAAGACAAGGCAAAATATTTCAACAAAAATATATACGTATACATAAATATATATTGAAACAGTTTTGTGTTTACTATAAACTTTTACGCAAATAATATGCAAGTATAAATCATGTAGAATATTTGCATGAATATAATTACACGTAATAGTAAACTAAAGATGATCATCCCGTAAGAAAACCGAAGAAACTAATACGGAATTAATTAAAATGAATGTTTAAAAGAATATGCAAATTATCTAGATCTTTTGCTAGTGAATGCAATTCCACAACCCATATATAACAAAGTTGTATTTTCTTCTTAATAAAATAGAGAAAGAATTTTTAATATGAATGTCAATGCACACAAAAATAAGAATTTATAGGAGTATAGACAGAGGATAGATATCTAAAAGATAGATAGATAAGAATGGATAGAAAATTTACTCTATAGTAATATATACGAAATCTGCATAAATTAAAATATCATATTTGCGCGTGTTTTACGACCGGGCTACGCCGGGTACCCCTGCTAGCTTAGATAAATACTTTTGCTGTTTTAACAAAAGAGCTACAATACTATTCGGGCGTCTCCGTTTACGTTGAACATCTACGGAATGCCAACGTCAATAAATTACATATGAAAGAGTCCGCTGTCGAATCTCCACAGGTCCCGTTAGTAATGAATTATATATGTTTCGCTTGAAATGTATTCGAAAAATGCTAGAGGGTTCTTTGTGATTACTTATCTTGTAGTACTCGTAAATATTAATAAAAATATGTGAACGAAAGAGTAAGGCAATGACGTAATAAGTTACTCTATTACGTCATTAGAAGTTTTATGGCAATTAAAAAAAATTATATTGGAAAATGATGTCTAGATATGTTATTAAATATTCTTTACTAAACTTAACAAAAGAAACCGTGCAACTCTTTCAATGAGTACAAAATTAATACAGTAACTAATACGAAAACTCCTCCATATATATATATATATATATATATATATATATATATATATATGCTAGAAGTTATATATATATAAGTTTGACTCGTGTCGAGGTAACCTACATCTAAAATTTCAAGTGTTTGGACCAAAAATTGGCGGAGGAGTTTGGTAGAGTCTGCAAATGTCAACTCTTTAAACTTTGACCTTTTGGCAGCGAACTTTTAGCTCAAAAAGTGATTAAAAATCTTGCTGCATGTCTGAATACCTTTATGTAAAATTTCAAATGTTTAAACCAAAAATTGGCTGAATAGTTCGCAACGGTCAAATCTTTTGAACTTTTATCTCTTGGCAGCCAAAATTTCGGCCGAAAACCAATTATAAAGCTTGCCTTATGTCTGAATACACTTTATATAAAATTTCAAATGTTTAGACTAGAAATTGGCTAAGTAATTTGGTAGGGATCGCAGGGGTCATTTTTTTTTTTTTAACTTTTACCCCAATTTTGACCCCTTAACATTTATTGTTTTCGGCTCAAATAGAATTTAAAAGTTTGATCCATGTCCAAGTAATCTACATTTAAAATTTAAAGTGTTTAACCCAAAATTGGCGGAGGTGTTTGTTAGGGTTTTCACAGGTCAAATCATTGAACTTTGACCCCGTGACAGTCAAATTTTTGGCCGAAAACTGATGAAAAAGATTTTCCCAAATCTCACTACTCCTTATGTCAAATCTCAAACCTGTAGACTAAAAATTGACATAGTTTTTTGGTAGGAAATGTACACACAGACACACACACATTTTTACTTTTATAGATATACTAGCATTTCAGCCCGACGTTGCCCGGGTGTTTGGAGGTGTATGTTGAGCAAAAAAAAAAAAACGATCAATTTTTTTAAAAATTTGATCCCTATTATTACCCCTTAACATTTATAGTTTTGGGCTCAAATCAAGTTATTAAGTTAGATCCATATCCAAGGAACCTATATCTAAAATGTCAAGTGTTTAGACCCCAAATTGTCGGAGGACATAGAGTTCTCAATAGTCAAATCGTTGACCTTTGACCCCTTAACAGCCAAATTTCTGGCCGAAAACCGATCACAAAGATTTTCCCAAATCTCAGTACCTTGTATATCAAATTTCGAATCTGTAGACTTAAAATTAACAGAGTTATTGCGAAGGAAAATGTACACAGACAGACAGACAGACAGACAGACACACAGCATGTTCACTTTTATAGATAGATAGATAGATAGATAGATAGATAGATAGATAGATACATACATACATACATACATACATACATAGATAAGAATCGATAGAAAATTTACTCTATAAGAATACATACGAAATCTGCATAAATTAAAATATCATATTTACGCGTATCTTACAATCGGCCTACGCTGGGCGTCCCTGATAGCTTAGAATCAGTTAGTCGGTTGCGTCATTAGAAGTGTTATGACAATTGAACAAAATTATATTTAGAAATCATGTGCGGATAAGTTATTTAATATTCGTTATTAAACTTAGGAAAATAAACCTTGCAACTTTTTAAATGAGTACAAAATTAATACAGTAAATAATACTAAAATCATTAAATATATATAGATGTTGTCAGTACAGTCAGGTAAACATGTGGGTTAAAGAGGCTAAATGAAATGTCACTTGATTCATTCTCGTAACCATCGTAACGGTAAGGAGACATGTGCGATCGAACGTGACGCCATACACTTTGGGTGCAATCGAGAAATGCCGAAAAGTCAAATTGTCGATAATGAATTATAGTTGTTTTTTTGTTTTTTTTTAAGTATTAAAAACACTTTAGAAATTGCATTTGTAACAAAATAGTAAAAGAAGAGAAAAAACACAATCTAATTTCTATTAAAATTACACTTTATTAAATACTAGTATTACTCGGCGTTGCTCGGGACAAAAGTGTGACAAACGTCTATTAGAACTTATATCTTTAACTTTCTCTTTTTCTCGTCTTTCTCCCCTACTTCCAAGATTCCTCCTCACGCCTCCTTTCTTTCTCGACTACTCTATTCCTCTCTCTGAACATACATACATATACACATGGAAAACTCTATATCCTTTATATCGATTCGTCGAGGAATGAGTAAACGTAAGGAAAATAGAGCTTTTATTTTTTTTTTAAAGTGTGGCAAGGGAAGACTAATAGATTGAAGCACAGACGAGCACTTGCCATGAAAAAAAAAACGATATAAAAGAGATAGATTAGCAACGTCTCTTGTGGGAAAGTTGTTACAGGGAAGAGAAAAGCGCATCACACACTATGTTACGAAGTTGGTTTCAAACTCTGTTAAAGCAGAAAAGGTGATCTGAGCAGCTCTTGCTGAAATGTGACAACAGTACTCCAGTTTAGGACGTACTTGACTTTTATATAGGTAGAAGCTCTTGTTTATAGTCATTTTGAATCTTCAGCTTGTCATGCACACAGATATGCCTTTTATACAATAAATTAATCTCTACTTATATATAAAAGACATTTTGTGTGTGACTGTGAGTTCGTTTCCTATGGACTCCAAACAGGTTGGGCCAATTGTTTTGAAATTTCATACAAATATACTTTATATAGTAATTCAAATTTTAAAGTAAACAAGCACGTATTTATTATTTTTCTATCAAGATAGATTTATCACCCATCACAATTATTAGTCGAAATTTGTTTTTTATATAATTACTAGCGGGTGTACCTGGCGTTGCCTGGGTGTGGAGAGGTGTGAGGTGGGGGTGTAAAATAACAGTAGGAAGTCCGGGTAGAGAGAGGTGTTAAAATAAAGTGGTAGTGGTAGTAGGGGGAATCAAAACAACAGTAGGCAGACCGGGTGGAGAGAGGGGTAAAAAATATGGTAGTAGCGGGAGGGGGTATTCAGCGTTGCTCGGGTGTGTGTAGGTGGTGTAGTAAGGAATCCCGGGTAGAAAACTGACCAGTTTAGGAATTTGGACCAATTTTTCGATATTTGTCGCCCTAGACGTCGAGCTTCAAAATGATATCAATCTTGTAAGGATTCGTCCCCTCTGTCGAATTGTTTTGCGAGACCTACAAGCATACATACATACATATATTTAAACGGACAGGTAAGATTTATATAACCGACTAGTCTGGATGCCCGGCGTTGCCTGGGTGTTGTATGTGTTTGTTGAGCAAACAAAAAAAAGTTGTAGTAGGCAGTCAGGCTCGAACCGGTGATGTGAAGGCGGAAAAGAAAGTGGAGGTGTTAATTGAGTGTTAATTGAGAAAAAAAAACGGGAAAATTGCGAGCGCAAAAAAAAGAATAAAATAAGAGTAGTAAGCAGGCTCGAACCCGTAACGCGAAGGAGGAAAAGAAAATGAAAAGAAAAACGTGACGTGATTGCTGTTGCGCCCATTGCCAAACCGGAAGTGACGTAATTAAAATTAAGGTTAGACAATCGAAAAGAGGCGATGACTTTCGAAAATATCGGCGGAAAAAAGCGACCCCTTTCTGTAGAAAACGGGAATGGTGAATGTTTTAATTAAGGCTTATCAATCGAAAAAACGGGATGACTTTCGAAAATATCGAAGGAATTAATGTTTTTAGTCAATTTTTCGATATTTGTCGTTTGAAGCATCGAGATTCAAAACGATACTGATCTCGTGAAAATTTCCAGCCATTACAGTCAGGTTACTGGGTGTAAATGATAGTTTTAAATAAGGAAGAAAAGAGTAAAAGATAAATAAATAAATAGATTAAGAAAGATGTATAATTAAATATATATATGTATATATATATATATATATATATATATATATATATATATATATATATATATATATATATATTAGGGAAAATGCATCTAGTTAGAGAATAAAGTAGACGAATGAAATATGATGGTCTAGGAAGGGTTGTAGAAGAGGAGGCTAGAAAATGTTAAAATGAGCGACGGATTTAAGTGAAAATAAATTTAAGTGGGTATATAGAGGGATAGATGGTAATCAACATTAAAATGTGTTGTTTAAAGGAGAAAGTTGAAAAAGTAAGAGTTAAGAGTTAAGGTACTAAACAGATCGGGGAAGAGTGAAATATAGAAGAAAAACAAAAAAGGAATTTTTTTTTTTTAGAATAGAATGGTAGAAAAGAAAGCGGTATGGAATAAAAAGGCGTAGAAGAGAATCATGTATAGCCGAAGAGGAAGATAATATTAAGGCACTAAATCGATACTTCTTTAGGACTAAAGGCAGAGAGGGGTGAAAAAAAATGCAAAGGGTGGATTCATTAAAGTGATATAAAGGGAATTAGAGCTAAATGATTATTTTATAATTAAAATGGCGTAAAGTCAAAAATAGATCAACGAAACAATAAGCATGAGACGGATAAAAGTATTTAAAGAATAGTAAATGAAAGAGAAAAAGGGGTTATAGTTAAAAGGCAAATTAAAGGTCAGGGTGAAATAAGAATTATTAGCTAATGACTATTAGGTGAAGTGAATGGGGGTGGAAATAGTTATGTAATTCCGAATTGGCTATACTTGTATTTTTCCTATGTTTGCAGCTTATATTAGCCATAGTGTCATATGAGATTTTAGTTAAATTTTTATTTAAATAATGTACCTATTTACTATGCCTCCCCACGGGACAGAGTTAGACACCAGGATCGTTTTTTAACGTGGAGAAAAGGTACAAAAATAAAAATTGTCTCAGTCGTGAAGGATTTCTCCTCCAACGAAAGAGAACAAGAAATAGAAGTGCAGCATCTGAAGAACAGATGGTATTTATTTGCTCCCCCACTGAGCAAATTAGGCACAAGGCCGTTTTTAATGTGAGGTAAAAACCAGCTCCCCTAAAAGGGGTCACTCTGGTTACCAAAAATAATAATTGTCCCAGTATAGAGGGTTTCCCCTCCATTGACTGGTACAAATCATCTTAAATGCAGCATCTGAAGAACAGATACTACACTTTGATCTTGTCCCGAAGGCCAAGAAAACGATTTGATATTATTTAAAATAATGTATATACAGCACTTTTTACTGCTAAAAAAAATTCATAACAGTTACTTGCAAATAGTAAGTCGCGTATTTTTAACAACGAGGTTTCACCAATATTTTTCGGACTAGTTATAAAGTAGTAGAAACTAGGCAACAATGAAAATTTACGTAAGCACGTATTGTGCCAACATTGCTCTAAAAGTCCTATAACCTAGTAAAATAAAAATACTTGTACTATTTACATATGTTATAAGTATTTTTTCGACATTATTACGGTTTGTTGTCATCACTCCCTGATTAAGGGAAAAACTGTGAGCAACGATTTTGCACTTTAAATATTTCATACGAAACAGAGAATTCGTTTAAAGGTCATGTTAGTAAATTTAAGTATGAATTTATACTCCGTCTTTGCTTAAATTGTAGTACAATTTCATTATTTATTACTATTTTATATTACGTCAGAAAAGAACATCAAAAGAGTGATACATTTTTATAATCCCCCTGCTTCTTTTTCTTCTTCTTTTTCTTCTTTTTCTTCTTCTTCTTCTTTTTCTTCTTTTCTTCTCTTTTTTCTCCCTCTTCGCCTCCTAAAGAAACACATGAAATTAAATTAATTACGGAAGGCCATAACTAGAAGAATGCAAAGTGTTCTATGTTTCACTTTATAAAAGAAAAAGACCAGGAAAATCCGATGTTGCTCGGGATTTAATAAGGAACGCTATATCGTTTTTCAATATGCTCATAATACTATATCAATTTTAATGCTTTGCCTACCCTCCTTCCGCCTCTAATTTAGTAATAAATTGGAATAAAACAATCTGTCTGAATACGTATGTGATATACGCGATTCAAATTTCATTATAATGCTTTCTAAGCTGATGCATTTTCTGTAGTTTTTTTTTTTTAGCTATAGTACTTTCCTATCAAAAGAGTCCCATCATCTAAGGTGGTTATTAATTAAAGAAATGTATTTTTAAATACTTATTAATAGCTTAAGTTGGGAACGTGTGATGGTCGTGATACTATTATGCAATATTGTTACTTCTGTTCGTTGACTATTCTCTCTGACAGTTTACTGTGAATGCCCACCTACATGGCATTTATAGGTACTTAACGTTCTTCAATCCATGTGTTAATTGGTGGTGGTCTGAAAGAAAGATGCAAGCCTACGAAGCTAAGGGTGGCTTGTTAATTGTGTTTGAATCTCCCGGCCAGCAGTAACTATCTCATTATTTGGATTCATCGGACTACTGTTCTCATCTTCAGTGTGATTTTCACAACGTTTCGGTCGATATAACCTTCGACCTTCTTTAGGTGTATCTTGTTGAACCCAGAAATGTTTCTGTCGAACTTAGACGGAATTTCGAGCGGAGCCCTTTATTTACTTCACGCGGGTAGCGTGCTCTTGTTCCGTCAGCCATGACTGGATAGAGGTCCTAAATAATTTGCAATTGTATTTTTCGGTCGCCCACACTGAGGATTGAACCGTCAACCTTCAAGAGAATATCACTAAATGGTTGTACTTACCTTGTGCGGCATTAGTAGTGAGAATTTATCTTACCTTCAAAATTGAAAAGGACTTTCTTTTCTCTGCTTCATGTTAGAATTGTCATGTAAAGAGTTTTTAATGGTGTCTTTATGTGAAACACATTACCCCAAGACTGCATCTAAATCCAATATCCACAGACACTTGTCATAAATCGTCCTTGTAAGTAATCAAATGATGTTTATTCTATTTTTCATGCTAGTTCCCAACATCCAACTGCAACTCTATCTATTGCATTATCTCTTATTCTCTAATGGCTTTTGGTTTTGATAAGTGACGACTCAGTAGTAAAAAAGTAACTGTTGAATTTCCATGGTGTTCTGCTAGTTGAATGTAAGTATTTATAAAGAGAGGTTTAATGTGCATCAGTATATTGGGTTTTCCTGGATGTGAATGTAAGTTTGCGTCTGCTTGGAATCTTGTTCTTGAAGAATGGTTTGTGTTGCTTCATTGCTGTGTGAGGCTCTTCTTGATTATTGGAACCTGGGCGGAAATACCGATTGAAACCCACATCTGGTCCCTCTACGTACATAACACTTTATAAGAATTCCCAACAAATAAATGTGTAATCTGTTTATTTTTAGATACGGCGCAGCGATCTAACCACTAGAAATGGCACAGTTAATACAAGTATTAGACTATCTGAAATAGCGACTTTCCGTGGCGTCATAGTCGACATTACATCAGATGGACCGAGTATTACCGTGGGAGTTTATGCCCTCTTTTCTCGAGACGAAGTATGATCAGACTCCATATGATAGGCAACATTTCCAAACATTACCTCCATCCTTGTTGAGGGAGATGTGTTTATTGCAGATCGCAAACGGGTCCGTTCATTGCTATTTTTGTAGACACAGAGTGCGCCTTCAGTAGCGCTGGACTTTTCTCCCACATTCTGACCTTGTGTCATACATATCATCCTGTCGTGGGAAATAAATAAATAAACAGACTGTGAAAATTGAAAATCGAAAATACATGAAACAAACACATGAAGCCTTTTCACGCACGTCCATGACGAAAAGATTAGGTCACTTGAACTTTTCCTTGTAAGCTCGCTCCCGGGACACAACAATAATGGAACAGCATGAATACAAATCGTTGTAAGCGTGTAACACTAACACAGTTTCTAACTGAAATATCTACAATAAAAATATCATAAACATTTAAAAAAAAAAAAAAGTAAACAAACACTATACATCGAAACTAAAACTAAAAGGCATCAACCTGACACACATACTATCGAGCCCCTAGGTGTTGGTTGACAAACAGAAAAGAAAAGCTTAGAAAATAAATAAATAATAAATATAAAAATTTTAGTAAATGGCTAAAATAGTTTCTTTATACTTATTGTTAGAGTCACAATACACAACAATTTACATAGATCTCTGTTACAAGAAAAAAGACTTATCGGGCGAAAAGAGAATCAGATTCTTCGCACGGTATGATTGTCAATCTGTCAGAGTAAAAAAGGGTTTGTCATCACAATTATATTTTTTATAGTTGAAACTGATTTGGACATGTAAAAAACTAATTAGCATATGTAGCGCCAAACTGATGAAAGGGCGGATGGAAAGAGGGGGGATTTTCATAAAGCAGAGGGGAAGTGCTGAAAATCTGCTGGAAAATTGGATAGGTCGTATTATTTGGATTGTTCGGACTATTGTTCTCATTTTGAGTGATATTTTCACAACGTTTCGATCGATGTAATCTCTGATCTTCTACAGGTATATTTTGTAAATCTCGGGAATCTGCACTTAATTTCGAACGGAACCTTTTAATCAATCCACGGATGTAGCATGCTCTCATTCTGTCAACCATGACCCAGTAATCCAAGTGTAAGTGACACTCTTCTGGAGTTCGGTCCTCAGTGCGAGCGACACACAAAAATATAATTGTGGATTACTTAGGACTTCTACCCGGCCATAGCTGACAGAACGAGAGCATGCTACACCCGTGGATTAAATAAAGGGTTCCATTCGAAATTCCGTACAGATTCCCGAGTCTGACAAAAGATTCCCGAATTCGAAAAGATAGAACTGGAAAAAGTCGGAGGTTACATCGACCGAAACGTTGTGATAACAACACTCGACATGAGAACTGTAGACCGAATAATTTAAATAATATCAATTATCACTGTTCATCTAAAGAAAATTCAGAAACATAAGTTGGAATTTCTTTGTAACGTTTTTTTTTTTTCGCGGTTAAACTACAAGAGCTTTTTAGCAATGTGATATTTGTATTAGCGATAATACATAAACGTCCATAGGAGTGTTTTACCATATTTTGATGACGTATATTAAATATTAAATTACTTCTGTTGTAGATTGAATTGGATTTAGTATAGATGACTTGTGTCGCAAGGAATTAGAGTTCAAAAGAGTCAAATAAAAGTTCTAGGTAAACAAATAGTTATTTTGTCTATACGGAGAAATTGAACGTATGTGCTCATTTCGGCTTAGTGTATGTGCGTTTAAATGTATGTAAATGAGATAGGGATGTTTGCATGGTTGTTTGGACAATGAGAGATGTATATATGTATGCGTATGTACAAACTAGTGCGTGAGAGAGTTCTGTTAGCTGTGTGTATATTCTGCCGTTGTGTTTTGTAGTTCGTGAAAAACTTCGGCTAGGGACCGATGTTAGCTTTTCTGAACTTGTCCATGTGCGTTGTCTGTGAGAGAAAAGCAAGAAAAAGGGGGAATAAAAGTGCGAAAATGTTTTATATTAACAGTTCTTGCACTGTCATTAGTCAAACAAAACTGTATATTTGATAGTTTTTCCAATCGAGAGTCAATTTTCACAAACGTTATTGCTTCGAAGCCTATGTAAAAACTGTGAAGATATACGGTAACTATTTAAATAATGGATTCAATATCTATATTATATTTCTCTTCGTCTGTCTGTCTGTCTGTCTGTCCGATCCACTTTTCTCGAAAAGGACTGGATTGATCTGGCTCAAATTTTATATGTACCTTTGTTATAATAAAGGGCAACGGATTAGGAATCATGGCATTCGTTCGATACCCATTTAGAGATTATTAGGAATAAATAGGAAGTGGTATTTAACTTCCACTTTTTTCTCGGAAATTACTGAGTCGATCTGGCTAAAATTGTGTATGTACCTCTGTTATGATAAGGTGCAGAGAACTAATAGTCATGGCGTTTTTTTAATTAAAAGTTAATGATTTACAGGAATTAATAGAATTAGTATTTAATGCAAAATTGAGCACAAATGTAACCATATTTAATCATCAATTTGACATAAAGCACCCATTTTAAGTCAACAACTGTGATTTTTGATGGTTTAAAACGAACAAAGCTTTTAAAGTGAAACACCAGTGGTATAATGTATACTGATACAAACTAGAGGATTTAGCAAGCAAAGTTCAAATCATTCTGTTCTGTTAACTTATAATGTAATTCCACTGGGAACTTGGGTGGGAGTGAAATAAAGTTAGAAACAAAACAGAAATGTTTGAAGACAATGATGCTGTTACCAAATCTACAAACATGGCTCCTCGTCCAATGTGACAAGAAAATGATAATAATTGAGATGTTCTTTCGTTTTCAAAAAAATTAAGCTGAATCTGTAGCATAGTTGGAATGTTTGTGCGACATTTCAAAAGATTCCAAGGCGTAGTTATTGAGAAAATTGCGGACAGACAAAAGGACGGACGGACAAGGTTGAATTTACAGGTTCATCCTCCTTTTGTCGAGCAATCAATAATATATAAGTTCGTATTATTTGAATTATTCGGTCTATAGTTCTATTTCATAATATTATTTTCACAGCGTTTCGCCAATGTAATTTTTCTCGTGTGTATCTTGTCGAACTCGGGAATTTTTCTGTCGAACTTGAAAATCTAATACAAACTATCAGTCCTAGTAAAATAACCCTCAAGATGAGAACACTAGTCCGAATAATCCAAATAATGTGAATTATTAATCCTTATCTAAACAAAATTCAAAAATTGGGCTTCAAAAATCTCTTTGGGGTTCGTTCTTCAGAGTTTAGATATAAACACAAAAGCAACTTACCTGGAAAAGCAATTGATTAGGTATGTTCTTGCTAGTTGGTGCTAGTTGGGGATACGTCTTTGACAATGAGTCGAACAATACTTTTGTTGCTATCGAACTGAAACATGGTCTTGTTTAATCTCAGGAAGTCCACCCTTCTCAGGCTTTACCTTTTCTTTGAAGGTTCATTTCTAATCGCATAAGGCGCCCCTACCGGAGAATATTTATGGAGATATTCAGGTATTTTCTAAACCAGGCTGCACTAATCTAACGTGGTGGCTACTTAAAACAACACCTGACCTTGTACCTTCCCTCCTGCAGAAAGTAAATAAACACGCTTAAAGTAACCCCAACTTCTCCTACATAGAAATTAACTATCAAAGGTTCAGGCGCTCTAACTTGTGGTTCAGTCGAAAATAGAATAATCCCTTCTACCTGCTCATTGGCAGCTAAGACGTGCCTGACACGAATTCTAATTGGAAAATACCACTCTATCTCATTTTTAACCTTACATAAAAATGTACTTTATAATTCCTAATTTTACAAAAACAAGAATTGTGATTATATGTAGTCCTAAGAGGTTCATCCTATTTAGTTTACTGCTTACTGTCTGAAGCATCCTGACCAGGAAATACCGTATGTATAGAGGAACCGGTCTCGAAGCAGCTATTCTTTTATACTATGACTGGGAAAGTAAGACGCCAGTCTTACTATGTCGAGGATTCAATCAGTAAACACACTATTTTTAATCAGTTCGATGAAAGTACACACATCGTTTCAATTATTTCGACGAAGGTACAAACACCCTTTCAATTATTTCAACGAAAGTACACACATTGTTTCAATTATTTCGACGAAAGTACACACACTCTTTCAATTATGTCGATGAAGGCACACACACTATTTCAACGGAAGTACAGACACCCTTTCAATTATTTCGACGAAGGTACACACACTCTTTCAATTATTTCGACGAAGGTACACATATCGTTTCAATTATTTCGGCAATAGTACACACACCGTTTCAATTATTTCGACGAAAGTTCACACATCCTTTAAATCATTTCGACGAAGTACATACACCCTTTCAATTATTTCGACGAAAGTACAAACACCCTTTCAATTATTTTGACAAAGGTACACACACCCTTTCAATTAGTTCGACAAAAGTACACACACCATTTCAATTATTTCGACGAAGTACAAACACTCTTTCAATTATTTCGATGAAGATACACACACCCTTTCAATTATTTCGACGAAAGTACACACACCCTTTCAATTATTTCGACGAACGTTCACACATCGTTTCAATTATTTCAACGAAACTACACACATCATTCAGTTAATTCCACGAAGGTACACACATCTTTCAATTATTTCGGCGAAATTAGCACACCCTTTCAATTATTTAGAAGGAGGTACACACATGCTTTTAATTATTTCGACGAAAGTTAAACACATCTTTTCAATTATTTCGACCAAGGTACACGCACACGTTCAATTATTTCGACGAAAGTACACACATGCTTTCAATTATTTCGACGAAAGTACACACACTCTTAATTATTTCGATGAAGGCACACACACTATTTCAATTATTTCAACGGAAGTACAGACACCCTTTCAATTATTTCGACAATAGTACACACACCCTTTCAATTATTTCGACGAAAGTTCACACATCTTTTCAATTATTTCGACGAAACTACACACATCCTTTCAGATATATGGACGAAGGTACACACACCCTTTCAATTATTTAAACGAAGTTACACACACTCTTTCAATTATTTCGACGAAAGTACACATACATTTACATTATTTCGACGGAAGTACAAACACCGTTTCAATTATTTCGACGAAAGTACACACACCCTTTAAATTATTTCGACGAAAGTACACACACCCTTTAAATTATTTCAACGAAGGTACACACACACTTTCAATTACTCCGATGAAGGTACACACACCCTTTCAATTATTTCGATGAAAGTACACACGACATTTCAATTATTTCGACGAAAGTACACACGACATTTCAATTATTTCGACGAACGTTCACACATCCTTTCAATTATTTCGACGAAACTAGACACATCCTTTCAATTATTTTGACGAAATTAGCACACCCTTTCAATTATTTCCACGATGGTACACACACCCTTTCAATTATTTTTACGAAAGTACACACATCGTTTCAATTCTTTGGACGAATGTACACACACCCTTTCAATTATTTCGATGAACGTTCACACATCCTTTCAATTATTTCGACGAAGGTACACACACGCTTTCAGTTATTTCGACGAAGGTACACACACCATTCCAATTATTTCGACGAAGGTACACACACCCTTTTAATCAGTTCAACAAAGATACACGCCCCCTTACAATTGATCGATCAAGATACACCCCTTTAAAACTTCAACGAAGTACATATTACTATATCAATTATTTAGACAATATTACATATAACCTTTCAATAAATTCGATGAAAGTACACCCCCTTTCAATCAGTTCAGAGATTATAATCACGCTCTTTTTAACCAGTTCGATGAAAGTAAACACACCTTTTCACTCAGTTCGACAAAGGTACACGTCCCCTTACAATTAGTAAGACGAAGGTATGCATCCACTTTCAATTAGTTCGACGAAGGTACATGTCTCCTTTAAATCCTTTCGAAGTAGGTACACGCCTCTTTTGAATCAGTTCGATGAAAGTACACAACCCCTTTCAATTAAATCGATAAGGATACACATCTCTTTCAAGAAGGTACGAACCCGCTTTCAATTATTTTGACGAAGGTAAACATACTTTTTGATTTGTTCTGATGAAGTTATGAACCCCTTTTCAATCAGTTTGATCAATGTACAGACCCCCTTTGAATTACTCCGACGAAAGTACATACCCCATTTCTACAAAAAAGTCAAATATTTTCTGTTTATAATAATTGTATTTTTCTAGGGCTGGCATTCTATTGCTATTAGATCCTTGATAGTTGAAATATACACCAGGCATTTTTAACCATTTTTATTACCGAATGAATAAATCAAAATAATGAATTTTTTGATTTTCTCAAATTCTTTTCGGGTAAAAAAATGTTTTCTGACTTTCGTATACTTACCGAACTAGTTTACTCCTCCTCCTCAGCTTATAGGTCAGATATCATCTTGGATCACGTGAATATCTGTGACCCCATCGCTTTGGAGTTGTTTATTTGTATCTGGAAAAGTCTGGCGTCACTTGTTATAGTTTGATAGTGATCTACCCTTTTTCCTTAAATATATCGACTCTTCTAGACACTAATTATTTACAAAGCAATTTACGAAGTTGTCACAGAGCAGCAGTTCTTCGGCACTTTTACTGTGGAAGTCGGTATTCTTACTATTTCAAGAACGAATCCCCAACAATCAGTTCGACGGAGGTGGATCATTGTGATTGATGGTGGTCTTTCTTCTGTCGTGCTGAGGTATGGTGCTGGACAGTCATAAAATCCACGCTATTTTAGTTTATTGTGTACTGTATGAGACACCCTGACCGGATGAATGTCAACGCAAGGTTAGATTGCTCCTTCTTTTAAGGGCATTGGATTGAGTCCTTCAACTTTCTGAATTGTGTTACATATTCCCGCGATGTGAAGGAAGTAACATACTATACTGTACTTCTTTTAATACATACTTTTGTAAATATGTCATTATATTGTCTTATTTATTATCGACCTTTCAAGGTCACGACAATTATCCTCTCCTGGAAAAGTCCAGATTCGGTTATCTTTATCTGGAGAAGCCTGGGTTGGTTGGTTGTTTGTTTTTGTTTTACGGCATATCAACCCTTTTCGGGTTATTTAATGCCGAATCCAAAGATTTTGAAGAAAAAAATTTTTAATAGAATATATTTGTTGTTTTCACGTCGGTTTCTATTCAACCCATAGTTGGGACCCTAACAGGTACTACCACTCCGGGTCAGAGTAAACCTGAGAGCAATGGTAATTAAAGGGTGGCTCCACACTCCCCAAAACCCACAAGCTGAGGCCTCACCACTGGATATAGTTTAAGGTCATATCCAGAACCCCCATTGAGGGACTTTTGCCCTCTGCAGGGGGTGCAGTCGGCGTATTCTAATGCCCACTGACATGGCCGGGAGAAGTCTGGGATCACTCATCTTCATTTGGAAAAGTCTGCTTTCGGTTATTCTTACCCTGAAATATCTAGGATCACTTACCTTTACCTGGAAAAGTTCGGGGTCATTTATCTTCACCGGGGAGAGTCTAGATTTGCTATCCTTATTGTTCCCGAAATTATTTTCGGTGGCTCATTTACAAATGGTTGATATGCCGTAAAGTAGACAAGACATACCTGTTTTATAAACAGGTGAACACTTCATATTGACTGTAGATTCGGTTGTAGGCATGCGTCCGTTGCCATACACAGTAAACCGACTGCTTCTCGTTTCGCTTGAGTAAATAAGGCCGAATGTACAAGGACAAGGAGAGGAAAAACAAGCCTTTCTTTTCTTCGTAGGAAATAACCGCATTCAATTAATCACTAAGTTGTAGTTTAAATGATTAATATTGAACTCCAGTGTCTATTTAAAGGAATGGGGCTCAGTGTGTTATATTTTATAGTCGGGTGAATGGGGATATATATATATTAAAGAATATACTCATAACTTCCAGTGCAAGGTAATGAGAGATTTCGGCTCATTGATGATAAAGGTCTACGTTTTGTCTAGACATTAAATGTAAAAAGAGTTTTTTTTTAATCTATAAATGAATTAACTTATAAAATACGTCACAAACTTAATATCATTCATTTGTTGATGTTTTGTTGTTTGCTACAAAATGAGAACCGCAATAGTTACTCCTGCGATATTCGTACTCTTTCACACTTGAATGAATACTGTTAACCTTTTCATTGGCTGACAAAGAATGGGTGTTGTCAGAAGAAACGACGCGGACACATGAGAGAGGAGAGGTTGAGGTTGATATAAAAATGTGACGAGAGGGTCTACTTTCATTCTAGAGTTGAGCTAAATAATTCAACATCGCTGGTTTGATTATAAGAAGTCGTGAATAGGGTAGGAAAATATCCCACGGCTGTTGACAGGATTGTGCGGTGTTAATTATTTATATAGAAAATTCCAACATTGTATAGTGGACTAAAAAAATTGTGCGTGTTTCGTAAGTAAATTTTTACTCTTTTTTAAATTTTTTATTACTCAATAAGGTTTCTTATATATATATATATATATATATATATATATATATATATATATATATATATATATATATATATATATATATATATATATATATATGGTGTGCCTTATAGAGGTACAGGATACTTTCGGCTTTCGGGTGTTAGTAATTTTCTAGCACGGTAGAGAGAGCCCCTCTTCTTCGCAGCGGTCCTGACAATGTTCTCAATGTAATAGTTCCAACTCATATATATATTGGACCACGGACTCGTTGATTTTTATACTCAGATTTTTAATCGACGTTGATTTTAATCAACTTTTAATAAACTTTTTTATATAACCTACAATCACTCGATACAATAAATTGTATATTTTGCACTTTTTCATTTTTTACTCGGAGTTACTTTCCTCTCATCTGCACGTGAAGATGATTCGCAGTCGAATCGAAAGCGCTCGTGATAACGATGTGATTTCCATAAATATTTTGATCTTGATAATAATTATTATACGGAAAATCAAAAACACTTTTTAAATAATCATAAAGCAATGTATGTCCTTTGTATTTTATAATGTCCGCTTGAATATATATATATATATATATATATATATATATATATATACATATATTCATGTATATACACATATATTCATATAATGTTTTGTTTTGGTTTTAGCGATATGAATTCAATTATTTACGAAAGTGTATTTTTACCTAAATGCGAGTTGGGAATAATTTTCCCTTTTTAACCAATTTGGTACCCTCACATGGGGAGCGGTATATATATATATTATTTTTAAAATTCAATTATCCACTGACACGTGTTTCGTCGTCCGCGACTCATCAGAGTGGCTGTATCTAGCGAGATTCGAAATCGGGACCCAACGGTAATGAGCCTAAACCCTTACCCCTGGACCATCTCGCCGACTGACTGGATATATCGCGATTTACTTAGATGTTGTTTTGGTTTAGTTTTAACGATATGTTTTGAATGAATTCAATTATTTACGAAAGTGCATTTTTACCTAAATGCGAGTTGGGAATAATTTTCCCTGTTTAACCAAAGCATATCGTTAAAACCAAAACAAAACAACATCTAAGTAAATCGCGATATATCCATACAGTTGGACAGATGGTCCAGGGGTAAGGGTTTAGGCTCATTACCGTTGGGTCCCGATTTCGAATCTCGCTAGATACAGCCACTCTGATGAGTCGTGGACGACGAAACACGTGTCAGTGGATAATTGAATTTTAAAAATAATATATACCGCTCCCCATGTGGGAGTACCAAATTGGTTAAAAAGGGAAAATTATTCCCAACTCGCATTTAGGTAAAAATGCACTTTCGTAAATAATTGAATTCATTCAAAACATATCGCTAAAATCAAAACAAAACAGCATCTAAGTAAATCGCGATATATCCATACAGTTAGACAGATGGTCCAGGGGTAAGGGTTTAGGTTGATTACCGTTGGGTCCCGATTTCGAATCTCGCTAGATACAGCCACTCTGATGAGTCGTAGTCGACGAAACACGTGTCAGTGGATAATTACATTTTAAAAATAATATACATATATTCATATATATTTTTATATTCGTATATTTATATATATATATATATATATATATATAATATATTCATATATATTAATATATATATTCATATATATGTATATATATATTCATATATATGAATATATATATTCATATATATGTATATATATTCATATATATGTATATATATTCATATATATATATATATTCATATATATATTCATATATATTCATGTATATATATTCATATATATATATATTCATATATATATATGTATTCATATATATATATTCATATATATATATATTCATAAATATATATATATATATATTCATATATATATTCATATATATATATATATATTCATAAATATATATATACAATCATATATATATATTCATATATATATATATATTCATATACTACTGTACCCGGCCACGCGTTGCTGTGGCCTAGTTTGTTAAAATGGAACAAATTCCTCAAGAAAAATTGCATGTTGTTCATTCATTTACTTTTATTGTTTTTTGCAATTTTTTTAATCAATAAAAGTTATTTTTTCCCCAAAAAAAGATTAATTTTTTACCATAAATGGTTAGGTGAAAGTTTTTCTTTCAGGAAAACTTGCACTTTTTTTTAAAAGAAATTTGGCAGTAAACGTGTCTCTTTTAAAAAGGAATTTTTATTATAAAAAGAACAGATGAATGATTTACATGAACATTGTAAATAAATGTGAATGTAGAGAAAAGTTTGATTATTTTTTTCATAAGAATGTACAAATTATTTTTTTTTAGATGTTCAGATAATAAACAGAAAAATACTTCCATCATTAATTATGAAGAAAAATAAATAAAATGTTGATTTAGTGTTTCAACATTATGCTTATAAATTACGATAAAACTTGCTGAGTATGCGCTGTTTTACGGTTGTTGTAAAAATGGAACGGAAACTTAAATTTCACTCCGTTTTAATCTTTCTTAATTTTTTAATTGTGCCCCCGCAAACGAATATAATCAAAACAGTAACATTCAACAATTGTACTTTATGTATATAAAACACAAAATATTAAAAAAAAAAAAAATTTTTTAAGTTAATAACGAAAAGGAAATAATTCCATTTTTAAACGAAAAAGTCAGTTTGGTATATCTTTTTGTTATTTTTTACATAAGTCCAGCTTCCCATTCACATTGGAAATGTCGACATTTATAGGTTGTCGGGTACGTTTGCAACGAATAAACACTCCAATCTAGTAGATGTATCAGAATTTTTGTAGGAATTTCTGACACCCCTATCACGAAACTGCGAATAAAATATAAAAAAACTCGTAATTTCTCTTTTAAAAATGGGTTGTTTATTTTCTTTATGGATTATACTTCCAAAATAAACTATTAAAGTTGTTTTAAAAGTAATAGAAATATTTTTTTATTTTTTAAAAAACAGTAATGAATTTTACGAACTCAATATTTTTCAATTTTTAAACTTTATAAATCTATCAAAATTTTTCTATTGATTCTATTTTTACGATATTTTCAGGATCAATGTGAAATGTTATGCTCTTTCCAATAAACCGAATATAATATTTTAGACAAACGTTTTTTTACATTCACGCTTCCCCCATTTTACAGTGTCTATTAAAAAGTAAATAATTAATTTACACACCAAAGTTTTATATATCACAAATTGAAGAGAAAAGGTCAATAAATAATATATTCACATTTAAAACAAAAAAGTAGTGTTTTTTTAGAAATTTGCCTGTAAAGTTCGAATTTTTTTTTCAAACCACGTTGTTTTTTCTTTTGTTTTTTTTTTTAATGAAACGTTGGTTCTTGCTCCTTTAATTGAAAAAAAATTAGGGCTTGAATTATATTTTTCGAGTAGTTATAAGCTTGGAAAAACAGGGGGTCGAATAATTCACGCCTCCTATTTTGAAATGTCTATTAAAAAGTAAATAATTAATTTATGTACGAAAGTGTTATATATCAGAAATTGAAGAGAAAAGGTCAATAAATAATATATTCAAATTAAAAACAAAAAAGTAGTGTTTTTAGAAAATTACCTGTAAAGTCCGAAGTGTAAAACCTTTTTAAAAAAAAAAAAACACGTCGTTTTTTTTTTGTTCTTTTTTTTAATGAAACCTTGGTCTTTGCTCCTTTAGAGCTTGAGTTACATTTTTCGAGGAGTTATAAGCTCGGAAAGACGGGGTGGAATTATTCACTATTTTTCACGAAATTTCTGATACACCTACCAATCTACCGATGTTAGAACGGCTTTCGGAATAGACACCTCTAACCTTGCCAGCATACCCGAAAAGCTATAAAAGTTCATGTGTCGAATGTGAACGATGAGTTGGACGTAATGTAAAAATGTACCCAATTTAAAAGGGAACGAAATTCAAATTTCCGTTCCATTTTTACAACAACCGTAAAGCAGAGCATTCTATGCAAATTTTACATAACTTACTGTATTAATGCTATTTTTTTAAGCAAAAAAAAATATTTATGTTTGGCTATAAATTCCTAAACTCATTTCACCCTAAATAATTTAAGTGACTGAAATAGGAATCTAATTGAATCTTTTATTTCCTGATAGTATGTGAGAAATTTATTTTGCTTCGAATTCATTAATACGGACTTTAGGAGCTTTTTTTTCGAAATGTTCCTGTAAAAATTATTTTTTATTGTTACAAATTACGATGCTTTATTTATATAAAAAAAGCAAAAATAAATTCTTGCGTTTTTTTATTTACTACTGAAAACCATAACTTTAGTAAAGGTATTTTTTGTTTAATCAAAATAAAATATTTTCACTAAGAGTTAAGTAAATATAATTAGTTCCTTATATTCTGCGATCATTATTTGATAAATACTGAAATTTTCATTAAAATTGGTTAATTTCCCGATTTTTAGTGAATTTTTAAGTAAAGGGAAGGGTCAAAATGTTTATACACTTTGAGCGTCGGCATTCATTGTATGTCCCTACCATTTTTCGATGAATATTTGATAGCAAAGCGACCACGTGCGGTTAATTTAAATCAAATTTCAATCACATGGTTACATTATCAATAATCATGTGATTAAACCCATTGAAAATTTACCTATATTGCAAACACATTGTGTTTACATTAAGCCTGTGAGACCAAAATATCCTTTTTCTGACATTTAAAAAAAACCCACGAGGTAAGAGAAAGAAATGTCCAGAAAATCGCTAGATTTTTAACTTTTATCATCTGAAATTTTCAAAAATCGCTAATTCACCCCCCCCCCAAAAAAAACCCTCCATATTTTAACTTCCTACACTAAAAAAATTATAAATATAGTATATTCAATATATAAAATGTTCCGTGTTTTCTTACTATATGTTTCTGGAATTATATTGAAGCGGTTAGCTCCCCAGAAGGCTTATATATTTTATCAGCTAGTTTTACCTGTTTTTTTCAGAGAGGGATTTTTTTTTGTTTTTGTAAGAAACAAATCATAAACTCAAACTTTTTATAATAAAAGTTAAATTGAAATATACTGCAAATTAAGCATCACAATAATGGTGCAACATATTTTGAAATTAGAAAAATAAAAATAAAAAAACTTTGTTTTAGCATGTTAAAATTATTTAGGTTGGTGGATAATTAAATTCTACTGTATCGGTATAAATTTTTTTTTTTTTTTGCTGTTTCTTGCTTTTTACAATTTTCGATTAAATACTTCTAAATTAAGCTGGATTGCTTAGATCATATTTTAAAATAAACTTCGGAGGTTGGAATACCCCCCCCACCGAAAATGTACTTGGAACAATCGATGTTATCGCGAGATTTAAGAATGGTTAGCCGAAAAAAAGGTGAAAAACAAAACAAATAATCAATGAATAATTGTTACCAAAGGCAATAAATGCTATTTTTTTTACCTACATGAATGAATTGTGGGTGTGTGGGTGCGAAATATCTCCAGATTTTCTAGAATTCCCCGCTAGATTGCAAACGAAATCTCCAGATCTAGCAGGAAAACCGCTAAATTGGAAACACTGGTCACGTGACAGGAAGCGGTAATAAATAATTGTCCCTAAATAAAAAAATGGCCTATCGGTACAAAGAAAACCACCTATTTATCATAGAAAAATTAAGTATAATGTTATAATTAAAAAGAAATATATAAAAACACACATGGATATAGTAAACATATTATACCAAAACGTGGAAGCCATCCGTCCAGTAGTTTTTTAGACTATTAATTGCGAACGAACCAAGAGTTACATTTTTATATACATAGATATATATACATCTATATATATATGAACATATATATTCATATATATATATATATATATATCCATATATATATTCATATATAAATATGAATATATATTCATATATACATATATATATTGATATATATATATATTTATATTCACATTCACCCATATATATATTCATATATATATATATAGATATATATATATATATATATATATTCATATACATATTCATATATATATTATTTATATACATAATTATATATATATATATTCATATACATAGTCATATATATATATTCATATACATACTGATATATATATATATTATATATATTTATAAATATATACATATATTCATGTATATAGTCATATATATATATATATATATTTTTATTACATTTTCACCCCAGACAAGGCACATTGCCACTTTGATGTAGGGGGCTACTATTAGGGGCAACAGCTACTGGGATACTATGTAGGGAGTAGGGCAGTAAGATTTCGGTTCATGTTACCCTTGAACTTCTGCATGTCAGTACAGTTGGGGAAGCAGGGACCTGGAATGGAATTCCAAAGTCTAGCCGTTCTGGTGAAGAAACTACTGGAGTAGAAAGATCTTTTACAGCTAGGGATCTTTACTGTGTGGGATGGGATTTAGCTTTCCGTCGGGTTTGTCGAGCGTGTTTATCGCGTGGGGGCACAAGTGCTTGCAGTTCGTCAGAGCATTCACCATTAAAATACTTGTAGAACTGGCAGAGGGATGCAACATTTCGTCGGTGGGACAAGGGTTGAATGTAGATGACAGTTAAGGACCTAACAGATTTGACTCCCTATTGAACCTTGTCCAGGAGCGAGAGACTAGTAATATATGCACCAGCCCAAATATGACAACAATACTCAATACATTGGCGAATGGTGGCCTTATAGAGGTACAGGATACTTTCGGGTATTAGTAGTTTTCTAGCACGGTAGAGAGAGCCCACCTTCTTCGCAGCGGTCCGTGCAATGTTCTCAATGTAATAGTTCCAACTCATGTTTCCTGTGAACGTTAGGCCAAGGAGTTTGAAAGATGTACTTTCAGATAAAGAGAATGTGGTAGAGAAGGTTTTTTGTAATTATTGAAGGAAACAAGTTTCGTCTTGGCAGCATTGAATGTGACCATCAATTTTTGTCCGCTATTCCACTATAGGTTGGATGACATCCTCTAGTGTTTCTGCCATTTCTTTAGATATGTGTTCATTTGTTTTCCTGTCGTGCCTGTTATAGAGTGTGGTGTCATCAGCATATATACCCATCTCAGAGGCAATTTTGTCGGGGAGGTCATTAATGAATATTAGAGGTCCAAGGATAGAGCCTTGAGGAACTCCTGCATTTATATCATATTGTTTAGATGTACGACCGTCGACAATAATCTGGATTTTTCTCTTATCTAAGAATCTCTCTCTCTCTCTCTCTATATATATATATATATATATATATATATATATATATATATATATATATATATATATATATATATATATATATATATAGTTGATTTTTAAACGATATTGAGGTTAGCGTCTTCACTTTGAAGATCGGATGGTTTTTTTTTTTAGAAATTGGCCATTTTTTATTTTGGACGTAAACAAATAATATTTTTATTTATTTATTTATTTATTTTTAAAACAGTTATCTACGTTCATGCATGGTCCTACCCCTCTTCAGTGTAGATTGGCTGTTATGAGGACTCGAACCCTGGACCTTATGTATTTCAGTCCAGCGTCTTATCCATTACGCTATGATGTTTAGTTTTTATCGTTTATATATTTACGTATTTTATTTTGTTGATTTTTTAAACGATATTGAGGTTAGCGTCTTCACCTTGAAGATCGGATTTTTTTTTTTTTTTTTTTTAGAAATTGACCATTTTTTATTTTGGACGTAAACAAATAATATTTTTATTTATTTATTTTTAAAGCAGTAATCTACGTACATGCATGTTTCGGGGTCCTAGCCCTCTTCAGCGTAGCTTATTAACAACCTCTCTGCTACTTTACATATCAGATCAATAATCTAAACGTTTGACTTATAAGTAGCTATACTCTTTTCAAAAAGAGTTTCTCAAATTTTTTAGCAATGTATTTCTCTTAGTCTATCAGTCCGACCCACTTTTTCTCGGAAACAAGTTTGGCCGATCTTGTGGAAATTTTATATGGGCATTTTTTATGACACGGTGTAGGGAACTAAATATTATGATATCCGTTGGATGCACAGTAAAGGATTTGTAATGATTAATAAAGATCAGTGATCACAGTACCACATTTACTCTAAAAATTTTCTCAGAAACTATTGGTCCGATCTGACTGACATTTTGTATGTGCTTTTCTTCTAATAAGGTGCAGTGAACCAAATATTGTAGTATACATGTAGATATAATGAGAGATTAATAGGGATTAGGATTTAATGCAGATTTGAGCACAAATTTATCCAGTCAACATAAGTTTTATAGTCATATAACTTTTATATATAATAGTCATAATTTTTAGTCATATATATGTATGTATGTATGTATGTATGTATGTATGTATGTATGTATGTATGTATAAATACCCAGGCAAGTTAATTCATTGCTGGTGATTAAATGATACTTAAAAATTGATTATCCAACATATGGCTAAAAATTAAAATTTTGAAAAAGATTTTTTATAGTTTTCAAGGTTAAAAAAGCTTCCAATATAGATAGATAGATAGATAGATAGATAGGTAGATAGATAGATAGATAGATAGATAGATAGATAGATAGATAGATAGATAGAAGAGAGATCTATAACGATAGATATTCAGTAGATAACCTTCATTTAGACGTTTCATTGTATAAGCCCGACACTGAATTCTAGTGCTGTTTCTGTATCTGATTATGATATCACATAACTTGACACATTGAAACAACAATTCGCTGTATATGTGTACAGACATAAGTGGAACAAATACAGGATTAGAAGAAACAATGAAGTCAGCGATGTGCAGAGAGATGAAATAAATCCTCATTGTTGGCCTAACACGGTATATTTTCTAATCACAGTGATTAACAATCCGTTCGTGATGACACGTAAAAGGAATTCCTATTTTTAACGGCTTGTATACATGTAAAATATGAAAACGTTCTGACCAGCGTTGCAAATGTTTCTATTTATTTGTCTCTGTACCGCGGGCAGATTTAGACACAAAGTTGGTTTCTAATGTGGGGGAAAATACGGCTACCCAAAAAAGGGATATTGTAGATATGAACACAAATTTAAATTGCCTCAATACAGCGCTCGGTTTAAATCGTTTTAATCAAGAAAAAGCGAATTTGTAAGGTCAGATATAAACAAGGCCGATAGCCATTAGTCGCAAGCTATCGTGTAATGAATGAATGCGCGAATGTAGGATTGATATGAAATTCTTAAAGATAAACTAAAATGACCGATAAACATAATACATAAATAAAAAGTAAATGACTTTAATGAACTTAAGGATGAATTGAATGACCTTAAGAATGACTTGAATGCTTAAAAAATAACTGGAATCCTTCAAAAACTACTTGAATGATCTGGAGAATGACTTGAATGACTTTGAGACTGACTGGTTGTAAAGGGGGTGATTATTTTACATTAAATTAATGCATAAAAGTGGTCCCCTTTATATCAAAAAAAGTATAGCATGTAGTAGGAACAGATACTACACATTGATCTTGGACAAAAGGCCAACAAAACATGTATTTATTTGCTCCCCCACCGAGCAAATTAGGCACAAGGCCGATTTTTAATGTGAGGAGTGAAGGGAAAATGGGTACCAACTCCCCGGGAAGTAGGGGAGCTGGATAGTGACAATTGGTATGAAGGGTGTTCTCTACATTGACCAAGGTCTTATATTTGGGGTTGGTATTTATTTGCTCCCCCACCGAGCAAATTAGGCACAAGGACAATTTTTTATGTGAGGAGTGAAGGGGAAATGCGGACCAGGTCCCCGGGGAGTAGGGGAGCTGGATTGTGACAATTGGTATGAAGGGTTTCCCCTACATTGACCAAGGTCTTATATGTGTGGTTTCTCCCACATATGGTCTTTGCTTACAGTATCTGCCGGAACACACATTACATTTGATCTTGGCCAAAAGGCCAAGAAAAAAGCTTAAAAAGCTAAGAACAGCATCTATGAACAACAGATCTTAACCAAAAAGGCCAAGCACAAAAGTGTTACGGACAGACCGATTGATCACCCGATCGAACGACCGAGGAGTTACTTATAGAGTCGCTTGCACGCGGCTAAAAACATAGCCCAAACTATTGTTTTACTTCTTTAACTACGGGTTAAACAGTACCGCTACTTATGGTCATATTTTCTTTCGTTTTCGTTATAATTCTTTTGAGTATACAAACATTAAATGTATATAATACATTCTGTATACACTTATCAAGGCCTGAAAGCCACTCGGAGATAAGGCTTAATGGGTGTCCAGTAAGCATCAAGACAACAGTGTTATATAAAAGAGAGAAAAATATTTTTTGTTTTTGTGTTTTTGTGTGTATTGATATTCATATTAACAAATAAAGCATGTGAAAATGAATAAACAGTGCAGTTTTAGGCCTTAACATTTGTAAATTTGAGTTCTGCACAATGCAAAAAAAGAAATGACTAAGTCCATCATCCCCCTAGTTAGCCCCAAAAGCCACAAAGGACTTAACATATTTAAATTTGAGTTCATCACATGCAAAACTATTACATAGACATACACAGAAAATTCTGGACAAATATGGTAAAATAGACCAAAACATGGAGTGTTTTATTAGCCCTAAACTATTCTAATCCTTTTATAAAAACTTTCACACACATTTATCTATGAACAGTACAAGAAGAAACGCCTGTTAATATGCACTTAATAAAGACATTTTATGATTGCATAATATAGAGGGCATGTTAGAAGCCAAAAGAGGCATAGGAAAGCCAAGGAGAAGGTGCAGGGAAAATGTTTTTGATTGGACATCTCTCAAAAGTTGGGCGTCCATCAATAAACTTAACCTGGATCGGAAGGAATAGCGAAAAATAAGTCACGTGAGTTGCGGAAGATGTGACTCATGATAATGACTCTTTTGTTTCGTTTTACTTGGAGATTATAGCTCGATTATATTTTGTTCTGATTCATTATATGCAAAAAGAAAAGTTTAGGATATTTTTGCAATGATTTCATTAATGAAGGTGTTTAGAAACATAAGATGGTCATGTATTTTAAAGTCAATAAAAAATAGGATTTTCTTTACCCTGAAGCTTTATATACATTTTAGTGCGTTTTGACTAGATTGGAATGTGATTTGATTAGAGGCGTGTCTTTAGTTATTAATGTATATAGCTTCAAGTGTGTTTCACTTTTTGACTTTGGTTTCGCAAGAAGCCCACATCAAACCAAAAAAGGAACGACACACTATATCTCTTTATACTCCTATAAATTCGTTTTTCTTTTCTGTGCAAAAGATGTAGCTAATTTTAATATTCTTTTAAACATTAATTTTAATTACTTCCTATTAGTTTTTTTTTTTTCGGTTTTCTAATGGGATAATCATCTTTAGTTCACTATTACGTGTAATTATATCCATGCAGATATTCTACTTGAATAATATTTGCATAAACAGTTTATAGTAAACAAAAATGGTTTCCATATCTATCTATCTATCTATCTATCTCTCTCTCTCTCTCTCTCTATATATATATATATATATATATATATATATATATATATATATATATCGATGTGATCGGTTTTCGGCAAGAAATTTGGCGATCAAGGGTTCAAAGTTCAACGATTTGACCTTTGAGAACTCTACCAAATCCCTCCGACAATTTTGGGTCTACGCACTTTAAATTTTAGATATAGGTTTCTTGGACATGGATCTAACTTAATAACTTGATCTGAGCCCAAAAGAATAAATTTTAAGGGGTTATAATAGTGATCAAATTAAAAAAAAAAATGACATCTGCGGTCTCCTCCAAATTACTCAGACAATTTCTGGTCTAATATTTGAAATTTTACATAAAGGGTATTCAGAGATAGGGCAAGCTTTTTCATCAGTTTGTGTCGAAAATTTTTAGTTACCAATATATAAATGTATGCATGTATGTCTGTTTACATGTCTGCCTTAAACTTTCAATAGAGGCGACGGATTTTACCAAGCTCAGTATCATTTTAAAGTTCGACCTTTCATACGACAAATATCGAAAAATTAGCTAAAAACATTAATATTCATCTAGGCACTTTTCTACAGGGGAGGGTCACTTTTTTCGCCGATATTTTTTAAAGTTATCCTCTCCTTTCGATTGTCTAGCCTTAATTTTAAAAAATGTCGCTTCCGGTTTGGCGGTGGTCGTAACAGCATAAACGTTAGGTTTTAACCTGTTTTTTTCCTCCTTCACGGTACGGGTTCGAGCCTGCCTTTCTACTGCCACTTTTTTTTTTTTTTTTGCTCAACATACACATCCAAGCACCCGGGACACGACCATGCTAGTATATATATATAAGTGAACGTGTATGTCTGTTTGTGTGTCTGTGTGTGTACATTTCCCTACGCAATAACTGTGTCAATTTTAAGTCTACAGACTCGAAATTTGACATAGGGGGTACTGAGATTTGGGAAAATCGATGTGATCCGTTTTCAGACAGAAATGTGGCTGTTGAGCAGTCAAAGTTCAACGATTTTGAGAACTCTACCAAACTTCTCCGATGATTTTGGGTCTAAACAATTGAAATTTTAGATATAGATTCCTTGGGCATGGATCTAACTTAATAACTTGATTAGAACCCAAAACAATAAATTTTAAGGGATCATAATAGGGGTCAAAGTTTTGAAAAAATGACCGTTTTTTTTTTGTTTTTTTTTGCTCAACATGAACCTCAAAACACCCGTGCAACGCCGGGCTGAAATGCTAGTCTATATATCTATAAAGTGAATGCCTAGCCTAAATTTTACATAGGGCACTCCCGGTTTGGCGGTGGTCGTAACAGCATAAGCGTTAGGTTTTACCCCGTTCTTTTCCTCCTTTGCGGTACGAGTTCGAGCTTGCCTTCCTACTAACACTTTTTTTTGATCAACATACACTTCCAAACACCCGGGCATCGCCGGGCTGAAATGGTAGTATATCTATAAAAGTTAACGCGTCTGTGTGTGTGTCTGTGTGTGTGTCTGTGTGTATGTGTGTGTGACTGTGTACATTTCCCTACGCAATAACTCTGTCAATTTTCAATCTACAGACTCGAAATTTGATATACAGGGTACTGAGATTTAGGAAAATCTTTGTAATCCGTTTTCGACTAGAAATTTGGCGATTAAGGGATCAAAGTTCAACGATTTGACTTTTAAGAACTCTACCAAACTCCTCCGACAATTTTGAGTCTAAAAACTTGAAATTTTAGATATGGGTTCTTTGGACATGGATCTAACTTAACAACTTTATTTGAGCCCAAAACAATAAATGTTAAGGGGTCATAATAGGGGTCAAAGTTTAAAAAATTGACCGCTTTTTTTTTTTTTGCTCAGCATACATATCCAAACACCCGGGCAACGCCGGGCTGAAATGCTAGTATATATATAAAAGTGAACGTGTCTGTGTGTGTGTCTGTGTATCTGTGTGTCTGTGTGTCTATGTACATTTCCCTACGCAATAACTCTGTAAATTTTTAGTCTACAGACTCGAAATTTGATATACAGGTTACTGAGATTTGGAAAAAGTCGATGTGATCGGTTTTCGGCCAGAAATTTAGCGATTAAGGGGTCAAAGTTCAACGATTTGACCTTTTAGAACTCTACCAAATCCCTCCGACAATTTTGGGTCTACGCACTTTAAATTTTAGATATAGGTTTCTTGGACATGGATCTAACTTAATAACTTGATTTGAGCCCAAAAGAATAAATTTTAAGGGGTCATAATAGGGGTCAAAGTTTTAAAAAAAATGACCTCTGCGGTCTCTTCCAAATTACTCAGACAATTTCTGGTCTAATATTTGAAATTTTACATAAAGGGTATTCAGAGATAGGGCAAGCTTTTTCATCAGTTTGTGTCGGAAATTTTTAGTTACCAATACATAAATGTATGTATGTATGTATGTATGTATGTATGTATGTATGTATGTATGTATGAATGTTTGCATGTCTGCCTTAAACTTTCAATAGAGGCGACGGATTTTACCAAGGTCAGTATTGTTTTAAAATTCGATCTTTCGTACGACAAATATCGAAAAATTGGCTAAAAACATTAATATCTTCCCCATTCAACTAGGCACTTTTCTACAGGGGGGGGTCACTTTTTCGCCGATATTTTTTAAAGTTATCCTCCCCTTTCGATATTCTAGCCTTAATTTTACATAAGACACTCCCGGTTTGGCGGTGGTCGTAACAGCATAAGCGTTAAGTTTTTACCCCGTTTTTTTCCTCCTTTGCGGTACGGGTTCAAACCTGCTTTCCTACTACCACTTTTTTTTTAGATCAACATACACATCCAAACACCCTGGCAACGCCAGGCTGAAATGGTAGTATATCTATAAAAGTTAACGCGTCAGTGTGTGTCTGTGTGTGTGACTGTGTACATTTCCCTAAGCAATAACTCTGTTACTTTTCAGTCTACAGACTCGAAATTTGATATACAAGGTACTGCGATCGGGGAAAATCTTTGTAATCCGTTTTCGGCCAGATATTTGGCGATAAGGGATCAAAGTTCAACGATTAAAAACTCTACCAAACTCTTCCGACAATTTTGGGTATAAACACTTGAAATTTTAGATATAGGTTCCTTGGACATGGATCTAACTCAATAGTTTAAGTTGAGCCCAAAGCAATAAATGTTAAGGGGTCATAATAGGGGTCAAAGTTTAAAAAAATTGACGCTTTTTTTTTTTTTTTTTTTTTTGCTGAACATACACCTCCAAATACCCGCGCAACACCGGGCACCCATGCTAGTATATATATAAAAGTGAACGTGTGTGTGTGTGCCTGTGTGTGTGTGTCTGTGTGTCTGTACATTTCCCTATGCAATAACTCTGTCAATTTTTAGTCTATAGACTCGAAATTTGATATACAGGATACTGACATTTGGGAAAATCGATGTGATCGGTTTTCGGCCAGAAATTTAGCGATTAAGGGATCAAAGTTCAACGATTTGACCTTGAGAACTTTACCAAACTCGTCCGACAATTTTGGGCGTAAACACTTGAAATTTTAGATATAGGTTCCTTGGACATGGATCTAACTTAATAACTTGATTTGAGCCCAAAAGAATAAATTTTAAGGGGTCATAATAGGGGTCAAAGTTTTATAAAAATTGACCGCTTTTCTTTTCTTTCTTTTTTTTTGGGGGGGGGCTCAACATACACCTCCAAACACCCGAGTAACGCCGGGCTGAAATGCTAATAATTATATAAAGACAGGCATATATACATGCTTTATCCTCCATTGACCACTCCTTAATAAACACACGTGTAGTAGTGGATCTAAATCTAGAAAATTAATCTATACAACCATTAAATATATATAATATTTTATTCAATTTAGGTAAACGAAAGTCGCTTCAATAAATTTACTGTTTTAGTCTTAAAAGACAGTGTCAGGCAACAAGACATCTGGTCTAATTCGAGCTCAGTCGTTTAATGAATTAAAGATTTTAAGAGTTAAACAGTAAATTTATTGTGGCGAATTATGGTAATTTTGTTTACCTATATTGAATAAAATAATATCTGGCACTATCAACAACCTTTTAAAAATTAAAAGCTTTCATTTGGAATGTTTTAAACCATATATATATATATATATATATATATATATATATATATATATATATATATATATTCATGCATATATATATATATATATATTCATGCATGAATATATATATATATTCATGCATATATATATATATATATATTCATGCATGTATATATATATATATATATATTCATGCATATATATTCCAGCATATCTATATATCTGTAAAAGTGAACGTGTCTGTGTATCTGTCTGTCTGTATATCTGTCTGTCTGTGTGTATGTCTGTATATCTGTCTGTCTGTGTGCCTGTGTGTCTGTGTGTACATTTCCCTACGCAATAACACTGTCAATTTTAAGTATACAGACACGAAATTTGATATACGGGGTACTGAAATTAGGGAAAATCGATGTGATCGGTTTTCGGCCAGAAATTTGGCTGTGAAGGGGTCAAAGTTCAACGATTTGACTTTTGAGAACTCTGCCAAACTCCTCCGACAATTTTGGGTCTAAACATTTGAAATTTTAGACGTAGGTTCCTTGAACATGGGTCTAATTTAATAACTTGATTTGAGCCCAAAACAATAAATTTTAAGGGGTCATAATAGGGGTCAAATTTTTACAAAAATGAACTCTACGGTCTCTACCAAATTACTCAGACAATTTCTGGTCTAAACATTTGAAATTTTACATAAAGGGTATTCAGAGATAGGGCAAGCTTTTTAATCGGTTTTGGGTCGAACATTTTTAGTTACAAATATATAAATGTATGAATGTATGTATGTATGTATGTTTGCATGTCTGCCTAAAACTTTCGACAGAGGTAACGGATTTTACCAAGCAATATCAGTATCGTTTTGAAGGTCGACCTTTCCGATTACAAATATCGAAATATTAGCTAAAAAGATTAATATTTTCACCTTCAACTGGACACTTTTCTACAGGGAGGGGTCGCTTTTTGCCGAATATTTTTGAAAATCATCCTCTCCTTTCGATTGTCTAGCCTTTATTTTACATAAGACACTCCCGGTTTGGCGGTGGTAACAGCAAAGACGTCGGGGTTTTCCCGCGTTCTTTTCCTCCTTCGCGGTACGGGTTCGAGCCTGCCTTCTTACTACCACTTTTTTTTTTCTTTTGCCCGACATACACATCCAAACACCCATGCAACGCGGGGCTAAAATGCTAGTACATATATATATATATATATATATATATATATATATTTATATATATATATATATTCACGCACTATATATATATTCAAGCATATACAGATATTTATGCATATGTATATGCACATATATATATTTATGCATATATATATACATATATATATTTATATATTTTTATATATTTATGCATATATATATGCATATATATATATTGTTATGCATATATATATATATCCATATATACTGCATATATATATATGCATATATATGCATATATGTATATATGCATATATGTATATATGCATATATATATATAGATATATGTGTGTGTGTGTGTGTGTGTGTGTATGTGTGAATGTACATTTCCCTACCAAGTTACTCTGTTAATTTTCAGTCTAAAGACTCGAGATCTGGCATAAACAGTATTTAGATTATGGGAAATATTTTAAATTGTTTTCGGCCATAAATTTGGCTGTGAAAGGGTCAAAGTTCAACGATTTTACATGCGAAAACTCTACCAAACTCCTTCGCCAATTTTGTGTATAAACACTTAAAATTTTGAATGTAAATTACTTTGACATTGATCAAAAGTTTTAATTTCATCTCAGCCAAAATTAGGCTTAAAATTTAAAATATTTGACCATGCTGTGTTTACCACACGGACATTTGAGGTGCCGAGGGGTTACAGTTCAAACGATTTGCCATTTGCGGTGTTTAGCAAATTACTCAGCCAATTTTGGGTCTAAAGATTTAAAATCTATACATAACGGTATTCAGACATGCCGAAAGCATTTTAATCAGTTTGGGTTGAAAATTTGGCTGCCAAACCTACAAGTTGAAAGAATTTACCTTTGATGATTCTACCAAATTTCTCCGCCAATTTTGGGTCTAAACACTTGAAATTTTAGATGTAGGTAACTTGGACATGGGTAAAACGTTTTATTTTGATTTGAGACTAAAATAATAAATGTTAAGGGGTCAAAATTGGGGTCAAATTTTAGAAATTACTCTGCGGTCTCTACGAAATTGCTCAGACAATTTTTGGTCTTACCATTTGAAATCTTATATGAAGTGTATTCACACGTAGGACAATTTATGAACAGTACATAGGGCCCGAGCAGAACTGCTAGTATATATATATATATATATATATATATATATATATATATATATATATATATATATATATATATATATATATATTATGCGCGCATAAACATTCACTCATAACAACGTAAACAAATAAACACAAATCGCTTCTTTGGCAGATATTGACCTGCGCACTGAAATATTAACGTTATTATTTCGAAATTATTTTTTAACATGGAAAGAGTGGCGTTTAAAATAACTTAAACGTGATACAGAAAAAACAAAGCTGACAGTATTAACAATTGTTTATTTGGATAATTTAAACGCGAGAAAACAAAAACAAAAGAACAATTGGGACGCTGAAATATTAACGTTATTATTTCGAAATTCTTATTTAACATGGGAAGAGTAGAGTTTAAAATAACTTAAACGTAATACAGAAATGAACGATGTAAAAAAAGCATGTATATATCAAAATTTGAATTTAACTATAATAAGTATTATGGTATCTGTTCAGTGCACAATTACTTATAAGTATGGCCAACCACTTATAATTCAGTAACTGTATATTTTTTTCAAAAATGATCAATTATAATAAACAGAACGACTCAGAAATCTATCTATATTTGTTCTTCATTTTAATATACTTTCATAGAAATGTTTCTGTTATGTAATAAAAAAACTATTTTCTTTATGTCACAAGTGTCACGCTCATACATGAATTCCATAGCTAATATAACATACTGACCCAACGGGTCACAGGTAGCCTAGTATATATATATATATATATATATATATATATATATTAACCTATGTAATAAAAAAAAAAAACATTATAAACAGCAAGGAACAAGCCGACGTGTAACAACTACGAACATTTAAACGAACCCCGTACTTGTAAAAAAAAAAAATGATATCTATACTAACCCTTTCCCTCTCTTTCCCCCCCCCCCTCTCTTTTCCTCTCGTTCTCACTTT
Source organism: Euprymna scolopes (assembly GCF_053919585.1). Classification (NCBI taxonomy): domain Eukaryota; kingdom Metazoa; phylum Mollusca; class Cephalopoda; order Sepiida; family Sepiolidae; genus Euprymna; species Euprymna scolopes. Next base: position 49,515,280 of record NC_136503.1, on the reverse strand, counting down.
CTCTCTCTCTCTCTCCCTCTCCCATCTATTTAATATACCTTGCTGAAAAACCAAAAGCCAGTTAAAATTTAAAACCAAAATATTGAAACTTTCTTCCCTCCTCTCCTTATCCCCCTCACTTTTCTCTTTATCATCCTCTCTCCACCTCCACCTCCCTATATCCATATATCTCCACCCACGCCTACCTGAATCTGCTACCCCCCACACACAATACAATCGAATATATCTTTAACCTTCAAAACTGAAATATTGTCAACACCCGACTCTCCCCTTTTCTTTCTTTCTTTTTTTTCTTACAAACACTTTTTTCCAATAACTAACAACCACCTCTGCGAGGCCTGACGAGGCTGTTGGATCGGTAACGTAGTCCAACATCTGAAACATATGCAGCCAAACAGATAAAAAGTCAATAAAAAAATAAAACACACACATAATGGACTCTCTCCCGTCTTGTTCGACGCATGAGGGCCAAAAATTCGCTCTGTTTCACTCTGCCTTCAATGCTTGTGACGCATGTGTGACACGAGGCCAGCTCTGCTCCCACAAACCAAGCCGCATGACTCACAAGATACGGGCTGGGAAGGTGCTGTTCCTACTCTTGCTCTACGAAGATTTTTTTATTCGATAGTTGTGTGTCAATGTATGTGTTAATGCCCGCAAAACATTTTTCTATCCGCAGCATCTTCTTCAAAGGTTTTTGGGTTCAGGCCTGCGTGCTTAAGATTGTCTTTCAGCTTATCCCTGTACCTCAGAAATGGACGACCCACATTTCGATTGCCCTCTTTCAGTTGACTGTATACTAGTTGCTTCGGAAGACGGTTTTCATCCATTCGAACAAGGTGACCAGCCTACCGAAGCTGAGACTTCATCAGGAAGGCCTCAATACTTAAAATGTCGCACCTAGCAAACAATCTCGAGTTAGGGGCCTTGTCTTTCCATATTAATCCACATATACTGCAAAGGCAACGCTATGGAATGTATCCAGTTGCTCAATCTGCCTACGGTATGGGGTCCAGGCTTCCGATCCATACAGGAGTATCGAAACAATCACTGCACGATAAACTGAGATTTTGGTCTTTAGAGTCAAATCTCTTTCATTCTATACTCTTGATTGCAGTTTGCCTGTGAAATTCTGCTCAATATCTCATCATCAAGTGATGCTGACGAATTCACCTTACTTCCGAAATATGCAAAGGATTTTACATACTTTAGAGGCTGTCTATTCACTAAGATTTTCTGAGGCGGTTCCACATATTCTGGTCTCGGATCTTGCCCCGCCTCTTGATTTTGATAGCTTCCCTTGATTTCTTCAAAACTGAAGCATAATAGGCTCCTGTAATTGTGGTACCCTTTGCCAGGAAATCTGTCATCACTACTACTGCTACCAGAATACTGTGAGCATGACCTTGCCAGCAGAGGGCTGCACCCTTTCCTTCTTTGGGGATAGTGAGTCAAAGTGCTTCCACTGCATTGACTGGGCTTTGGTCTCTGGATCATAATGATGGACCCAGGTTTCATCCTGTGTAATCAGTCTTTTGAAAAACTTTGACTCATCTTCTTGGCACATCTCCAAGTTCATCCTCGAGCACGACGCGTTCTCGCTTCTGGAATGGTGTGAGCAACCTGGGAATCCATCTGGCAGACACCTTATGCATATGAAAATGGTCATGAATGATAGTTTCCACAGACCCTGTACTAATATTGACATCTTTGGGCTATTTGGCGAATAGTAATGCGTCGATCTTCCAAAATGGCAGCCTCAACTTGACGGACAGATGCCTCATCAATTGCAGAAGGGGGACGACCAGGTCTGAGAGCTGTTTCCACAGACTTCCGGTCATGTTTGAATTAGCGATGCCAGCGTTTTACAAGGTTATATGATGGGGCCGTATAGCCATAAGTTTCTTTCCTTTCATCAAAAGTCTCCTGTGGTGTGCGTCCTTCCAAATACAAAAACCGGATCACTGCTCGACATTCAACAGGTTCCATTTCACACCTGACTCAGTTCAAACACCTATAAAACAGAAACCACAATTAGTTCAGAGCCGTAATTTGCCACATAACCCGTAGAGATATAAATCATTGCACATGCAAAATTTCAGCTAGATCAGACAATTAGAAGTGGGTCAGGGGCATTACTTATTGCACGCCCCTCGTAGAATGGTTCATTTATTCAATAAGGGTATACAAACATTTAGTTGGGGAATAGAGGGGACTCTTTATGCTAAGGCATTTCGAAGCCTAATGCTTCTCATCAGAAGAGTAGAGAAGATGCTAGGTAACATAATGGGGATGCGACGTCTAGCGTGAGATTCATCAGGTACGAAATAAATCGAGGATAATATTGATGTTGTTTGGGGAAATTATATCGAATTCTAACATAAAGGAGGAGCGTATTATACAAAGTGTAATGCAAAAAAGTGTATAGGTTTTTATCATAGTTTTAAATAGTGTAGGTAGTTTATGTTTTAAGACTCAATGGGAGGTATAGGGGTGGATGGGTGGTGATCCAATTTTATCCGTAGATAAGGTGTATAGAATATACAGAGGTCTAAATATAGGGGAGCAAAGTTGATGGAAGTGGATAAAGAGACAAAAAATAATTAGGATGTGGCAAATGGTGTGGTGGGATAATAGGAGAAGAATATACTACTACTACTACTATTAATAATAATAATAATAATAATAATAATAATAATAATAATAATAATAATAATAATAATAATAATAATAAATAAAATTAATGGGATAACAAATAAAAGAATTAAAATAAAAAAAATAAAAAAATTGGAAAATAAAAAATGAAGAGTAAAATAAAATGAAAAAATGAAAAACTAACTTTCCTATATATATATATATATATATATATATATATATATATATATATATATTTATATATATATATAAGTGCTTCTGTAAGGTCTGACGAGGCTGTTGGATCGTAAACATGATCCAACATCTGAAACATATGTAACCAAACAGATAAAACGGTAATAAAAAAACTAAAACACATATTTGCTCTGCAATAGTATTGAGCACTCTCTTCAAGTTTTTACTAATGACCAGTTTTACCAAATATATATATATATATATATATATATATATATATATATATTGAGTAAAATGATTGATAATTTACAACGAGCACTGTTTTCTTTTAATTGTATTAATACATCTACTAATACATTAAAATAAACTCTGCTCTTTAGACTGTTGCTCTAATCCCCTTAATATATATATATATATATATATATATATATATATATATAGTACTCTCGCTCATATGCAACACACAAATATATATATTTGTGTGTGCGCGCGCACGCGCGTGCGTGTGTGTTTGCGTATGTGCGAGAGTACTATCTATTTGCCACTGGATTTAAGCAATGCCAAATCAGCAGCTCTGTTTGTCGTTGCGCAACTTTTACTTTACTATAAACATACACCAACTTTTTCAGATGGTATAAAATATTTAATTTAAAAATTGTAAAAAAGATCCCCCAAATTAAAACTGGCTTAGCAATAGATTACCAAAAAATGTTGGTTTGCTGACAAACCAAGCAAACAAACAAATCAGATGGTAAATATTGTCTCTTGACGCGTAATGAGGCCAACAACAGCAAACTTTTACAGTTCGACATCAAAAGAATTTTTCTTTGTTTTTTTCTTCTTTCTCAATTTAATACATCAACCATATTCATTTATTATAGTATCGAATGTAAACTTTTGTACAAAGATTTCATTTACGCATTTTGCTTTTTGTGAAAACTTACACGAAAGTTAAAATGTAAATTTGAAAGGTGACCGGAAATTTCATATCAAATTAAAGAGACGATCATCAAAGCTTGTCGTGTTTCTCTTTTGAAAACAAGCGGTTTAGTAAAATCAAATCGGTATTTTTTATCTCTCAGTCTAATGTATAACGTACTAAGTATCTCCTTTGCTGAATAACTCTCTACGAAGAGAACCATAGTCGTAATGGCATGCGATTCCAATTTGTTTATTGTGAATAATTCTCTGTTCTGATCATGCCTCTTTTTATGCCCACTATCTAGGCTAAAAAGAAAACAAATAAAGAACAATAACTCTTAATCAAAAGAATAAAAGTTATTCCGTTATTCGAAAATTTCTTCATATAAGTAAACGTCGAAACAAATAAAGAATTTTTGAAGAACTTGTGACGAGATATATTAGTTAATTGCAAATAACATGGTACAAAAATTATAAATGAAAATTGGCACGACGGAATCAAAGTCTACATTACCAGGTTAAATGTTGTTTATGTCCAACTTTTACGGCCGACATAATTTTAAATATTAGATCTGTGCGGTATTTTTCTATCGTTCTATTCATCTGTATTCATCAAAATGTACCAAACAAAATTCCTTAATCGTTGTCCTTCACGTATATCTGCAGTTGTTCAACGCCGACTTGTGGCGTTGGCAGGACATGTATCTGGTAATGACGACATGCTAGAAAAGTGTTCCTATCGTGTTCAGAGATCAAGCGACAGACTGAAGGCCTTATATGACAATCAAGTCTCTTCTGAAAAATAACACTGACTTCGTGAGATTGGAGCTGCTGGCCGCAATGAATGAGTGAATATCATGACGCATGAACTTCGTGAAAGTTTCACTCGCCGTTAATTTATGATGACCTATGACAAGAATACTATTGTTATTTTGTTTTGTGGTTCATGTGGATAAACTAAACACACAACATGTATTTGTATGCGTAAACAAAACGTACATTTTCAATTTTATGCGTTTTCGTGCATCTTTTAGGTCGATAAATCTGTTCCAGGTAGTAAATCAGGTTATACTGTCTTCGTAGTGTGCAATGGAAAATAACTAGTTGACTATTAGTCTGCAATATATATATTATATTTCTCTTTGACTATTTGTCTGTCTGTCTGTCTGTCTGTCTGTTGTAGTTTTTTTCGAAAACTATTGGGCTGATCTGACTGAAGTTTCGTATAGACGTTTATAATACGGTGTAGCGAACTAAATATTATGGTATCCGTTCGATGCACTGTTAGGAATTAATTGGGATTAGTCATTATAAAATCAAATTTACTCTAGAACGGTGGTGTTCAACAGGTGAACCGCGGATCCCAGGAAATACACAACATATACAGATATAACAATTAAAAATTGGTAGTATTGATTTATTAGTGCATCTTAATGAGAAAACTCATCATTCGCGAAACGCTGTGATCCGAAACCGGAAAACGAAACAAGCCAAAATTGAAAACTTAAGAAAAAAATAAAAATTGAAGCCATACTTTGAGGAACAACCATGAAAATACTTTGTTTACGAACAACGATTGTGTAACGAGAACAAACAACTAAGAAAATTCTCGTTTCGTTTTCCGTTTTGGTTCATGTGTAACATAATGCGGATGCGCGGGTGTAAATGCACAAGAAGTGACGTCACTGGTGGGAGGGCAAAAAGACTAAAAACTAAAAAGAAAGACAAAGACAAGATGACGATCGAAATCTCGGAAGAGACGTGAAGAACGTTCTAAATCACGTTGGTGACGTCACGGCTGTAAGGACGAAGAAATAAATGCCGTTATACAAACCAAAAATTGAGTCGGAGTTATTTCCTGTACTTTTGTCCACTTTTCGACTGGACCACAAACTATGTACAAGCGTATAACGTTACACACGGCGTTTGACTTTTTCGATCAACAAGGTCAAGCCTGTTCGCTTCCGCTTCAAGATGTAGCAGCTAAAAGACAGCCATGTTGCTTAGTATTTAAGCAATGGTTACATAGTTAAAGTGTGTATTTCTCGAGTTTAGATGATTAAAATGAAATAAATTTTAACTCAAAATGACTCCCCATGTAATAATACTTAACACTAGCAGTGATATAATAGCAATAATATCACACAGTGATATAATAGCAAAAAGGGAATATCACACAGTGATATAATAGCAATAATATTACACAGTGATATAATAGCAATAATATCACGCAGTGATATAATAGCAATAATATCACACAGTGATATAATAGCAAAAAGGGAATATGACACAGTGATATAATAGCAAAAAGGGAATATCACACAGTGATATAATAGCAATAATATTACACAGTGATATAATAGCAATAATATCACACGGTGATATAATAGGAAAAAGGGAATATCACACAGTGATATAATAGCAATAATATCACACAGTAATATTATAGCACAAATGGAATATCAGACAGTGATATAATAGCAAAAAGGGAATGTCACACAGTGATATTATAGCATAAAGGGAATGTCACACAGTGATATTATAGCAAAAATGGAATATCACACAGTCATATAATAGCAAAAAGGGAATGTCACATAGTGATATTATAGCAAAAAGGAAATATCACACAGTGATATAATAGCAAAAAGGGAATATCACACAGTTATAAAATAGCAATAATATTACACAGTGATATAATAGCTAAAAGGGAATATCACACAGTGATATAATAGTAATAATATCACACAGTTATATAATAGCAAAAAGGGAATATCACACAATGATATAATAGCAAAAAGGGAATATCACACAGTGATATAATAGCAATAATATCACACAGTGATATAATAGCAATAATATCACACAGTGATATAATAGCAATAATATCACACAGTGATATAATAGGAAAAAGGGAATATCACACAGTGATATAATAGCAAAAAGGGAATATTACACAGTGATATAATAGCAATAATATTACACAGTGATATAATAGCAATAATATCACACAGTGATATAATAGCAAAAAGGGAATGTCACACAGTGATTTAATATCAAAAAGGGAATATCACACAGTGATATTATAGCAATAATATCACACAGTAATATTATAGCAAAAAGGGAATATCACACAGTGATATAATAGCTAAAAGGGAATATTACATAGTGATATAATAGCACAAAGGGAATATCACACAGTGATATAATAGCAAAAAGGGAATGTCACGCAGTGATATTATAGCAAAAAGGGAATGTCACACAGTGATATAATAGCAAAAAGGGAATATCACACAGTGACATAATAGCAAAAAGGGAATATCACATAGTGATATAATAGCACAAAGGGAATATCACACAGTGATATAATAGCAAAAAGGGAATGTCACGCAGTGATATTTTAGCAAAAAGGGAATATCACACAGTGATATAATAGCAAAAAGGGAATATCACACAGTGATATTATAGCAAAAAGGGAATATCACACAGTGATATAATAGCAATAATATCACACCGTGATATAATAGCAAAAAGGGAATATCACACAGTGATATAATAGCAATAATATTACACAGTGATATAATAGCAATAATATCACACAGTAATATTATAGCAAAAAGGGAATATCACACAGTGATATAATAGCAAAAAGGGAATATCACATAGTGATATAATAGCACAAAGGGAATATCACACAGTGATATAATAGCAAAAAGGGAATGTCACGCAGTGATATTATAGCAAAAAGGGAATGTCACACAGTGATATAATAGCAAAAAGGGAATATCACACAGTGATATAATAGCAAAAAGGGAATATCACATAGTGATATAATAGCACAAAGGGAATATCACACAGTGATATAATAGCAAAAAGGGAATGTCACGCAGTGATATTTTAGCAAAAAGGGAATGTCACACAGTGATATAATAGCAAAAAGGGAATATCACACAGTGATATAATAGCAATAATATCACACAGTGATATAATAGCAAAAAGGGAATATCACACAGTGATATAATAGCAATAATATCACACAGTGATATAATAGCAAAAAGGGAATATCACACAGTGATATAATAGCAAAAAGGGAATATCACACAGTTATATAATAGCAATAATATCACACAGTGATATAATAGCAAGTGTCCACTCTGTAGTTATTTATACGAGGAAAATAACTTTTCTTCTTCCTTTTCAAAAAGAGCACATCTTATTGCAACAAATGTGTTAAACAACATGCGAGAAACCAAACTGTGAAACATCCAGTTTTGATTGTATTACAGAGTTCATTTGATTTAAATGCAATTCAAATAATGGGGCCTCCCATCAGTGAAGGGTGAGGCAATATATGAAAAAGCCATCAAGAGGAAGCCCCTGAAATGGTACATATTCTCTTCTGACTTTATCTGGAAGCCAAAATTAAATAACTCACAAGTGAAAAAAGCTGATAAACATGATTATATACAAGTTTAAAATATATACGGTTTCTTTCACAAATAATATCTCTTTTTGTCTGCTTTCTTCATAGTGAGTTTCTGCTACTGTTCCAGTAACAAATTTCATTATAATAATATATACTAGTGGGACCTGTGGAAATTCCACAGAGGACTCATTAATATATGTTACATTTATGTTGGCATTCTGTTGATGTTCAGCGTAAATGGAGACGCTCTGATATTTTTTGTTAAAATTAGAAAAGTATTTATCTAAGCTAGCATGAATGCCCGGCAAAGCTCGGTCATAAAGTATGCTTAAATATGATATTTTAATTCTTGCAGATTCTGTATATATTATTATAGAGTTAATGTTCTATGATTTTTATATATTATGAAGTTGCAATTTTAAAAATAAAAAAAAAATATCCATATGACTTGGCTTGAATCGAAACCAAAATAAAAACTTATGAAAAAAATATATGCGTGTATATATATATATATATATATATATATATATATATATATATATAACTTGAGTTCCTTCAGCCATAATCCAAACCAAAACTTATGAAGAATTCTTGGTAAAATTATTTATGACAAGAAATGAAAGTACATAACAATTAAACGACCTGGATGTAAGGGTGACACAGAAAATAACACACGCTATCATAATATATAGATAATATCTGATAAATCTATCCGATATATCTATAAATATATATAACATCTGAAATACAATAAATATCAATTAGTATAAAATATTGATGTTTCAAACTTTATATCTACTTTGTATTGCTTTTAGTGCTGGTTCTTAACAAAAGAATCAGAAATTTGGTAATGTCGCTAAATTTAGTATTGAGTTGATTGTGAGAAAATAATTCTGCATAGGGATTAAAAATGTTTTTTATAATAAATATTATTATGTGAGGAATTAAAAAGACAAAATGGTGTCGACCGAAGCTGAAAATGAAATGAGAAATTTCTTCATTATGTTTTCCATTTCAACCGATGCCGTTTCCTCTTTTCGCTCAAGGTCAAGATTGTTAAGTTTGATATTAAGTGTCTACAAGACAGCCATGTTGGTTAGTATTTAAGCAATGTTTACATAGTTAAAGTGTGTATTTCTCGAGTTTAGATGATTAAAATAAAATAAATTTTAACTTGAAATGACTCCTTATGTAATAATATTTAACGAAAAAAAAACAAAACATTAAACAAAACGGAATTAATTTCTCGCTACCAACTCAGTAGGGCATTTAGCTACATTACCCACTACAATTATGAATGCAGTAGTTGTAAATTCAATGCGAATCGTGAATGGAAAGCATTAGTCATACATGACGCGCGCTATTTGTCGATCTATCACTCCTTTATTTCTGGGTCGAAAGAACGTGGTAAAAAGATATAAAAAGAACGTGGTAAAACCTACGATATTCAAGGTTACAAAACCGCGTGCGCTGTCCAATCACAACGATTGGTTAAAACTACTTCAACAAAGTCTGTCTCAGATTAGTCGTCATCTGCTAAATAACGTGTAGTGTGAGTACCTATTATTATTTTTTTTTTTTACCTTTTTTAAGTCTTGCAAATGGATTTGAAGGAAGGAAAGGTGACAAAAATTAATAGAAAACAGAAGACTCGATTATCTAACTAAGATTATATAGTTTTTGGATTTACTGCCACCGGTGATAAGAATTGCCCGTCGCAATTATGTTTAGTTTGTGGTGAGAAGTTATCAAACAGTTCAATGCTGCCATCTAAGTTGAAGCATTACCTGATATCAAAAGGGAGTGTGTTGGAATATGTATAGATGGGTGTCCTTCAATGATTGCAAGTAGGAAAGATTTTATTACATTAGTAAAGCAATATCAACTAAATATGTTTACAACACACGGTTTTCTTCATCGTGATGTCCTCGTTGCCTAAGAGCTAAAATATCTCCTTGTTGTAATTATCAAGATAGCTAACCACTTAAAATCAAGGCCAATGAAATGTCGGCAGTTCATTAAACTTTGCGAAGCCACGGATACTGAACATGCCACTCTTCTTCTTCATACAGAACTTTTTTTTACTTGGGAGTTACCACTTATAAAGGCCTGAAGGCCACTCGAGGATGAGGATTAATAAATGTAAGGTGGTGGTGTAGTAATCACATATGATGTAGATTGGGTAATAAATCGGGTTCATTCTCCTGTAGTTGGATTTCAACCTCTGGAACGTAGACCCCTGATGTTAGAGAAGGAAACGTGGTACTACGGGGGGAGGGTCTACGTTGGGTGTTAGTGTTCTGGGTTTAATCTTGTTTTGTTTCTTGTGATTTTTCATTTTTTTTTTTTTTTTGAGGATTGAGAAATGTGGGAAAAAATGGGCAGAATTGTTAGAGCAGAGCAGAGAGAAAAAATAACGAAGAATGATTTTTGTAACCATGTAGCGGAAAAGCTGTAACAATCACTCACTAATATGGCATCGAGAGGCCCCACCAAAAGCTACTGCATGGTCTAGAATCCATTCATCAAACGGCAATACAGCAGCCACAGTACTTTGCACCTGCTGATAAGTGCTCCTTGTGAGTTAATCCAAGGTTCGGGTCCCTGACTATCAGGCGGATAACGTCAGCCCAGATAAAACGTTTACCTCCAGCCCCCTTATTAGTGACATGGCCACGAAGATAGAGATAGGGAGAGAAAATGAGGACATTTCAAGCGACTGCTCAGTCCGGTGGCTTTCTCGAGTGCTATATCTCGATTTTATGAGCTTACTGAAAAATTGTTGTTTTCCTTTACAAGTAATACGTTTAAATATATGAAATTTTTAAATGACGAAAGTTGATGCTCAAAATTGGCCTACATACCTGACATCTTCCAACGCCTGGATAATTTGAATATGAATATGTAAGGAAAAAAGAGAATATTCTAACTTCAGTGGACAAAATAAGTATGTTTAAAAGGAAATTGATTACTTGGAAAATAATCCCGTCAGTCATGACCGGATAGAGGCTTTATGTATTTCGTAATTGTATTTTTCGGTCGCTCACACTAAGAATTGAATCTTAAACCTTCAGGAGAATAAGACTTTTGAATTGCGCTACGGGTCCAGACATTACTGACGGAACGAGGGCATGCTACCCCTATGAAGTAAATTCCGTCCAGATTCCCGAGTTCGCGAGAAACATTCCCGAGTTCAACAAAACACACCTGAAGATATCGACCGAAATGTTATGAAAATGACACTGTTTTTTTTCTAAAAAACTACTGGACCGATTTAGTATGAACATTTATTATAATAAGGTGCAACTAACTAAGCGTTATGGTAGCCGTTCGATGCACAGTTAGAGATTAATAGGGATTAGTAACCACAATTCCACATTTAATCTGGAAGCGTTCTCGAAAACTGCTGGGCCAATCTAGCTGAATTTTTATGGTCTTTTGCTATAAGAAGGTGCAACCAACTAAGTATTATGGTATCCGTTCAATACATAGCTAGAGATTGATAGAGATTAGTTTTTAATGCAAAAATGAGCACAAATTGAACCATATTCAACCATCAATTTGGCATAGAGCACTTATTCTACGTTGACAGGCTATAATATTGTAATTTTTAACTGTCTAAAATCTCCTTTAAGAAATAAATGCCAAAGTTGGATCCATTCCTCATGCTACCAATAAATTCAAACCGTCATATCACAAGTTTCTTTACACAACAGAATCACCGTTTTTTTTTATTCTGATGATGTATGTGCACTATCAGTCGCAACGTTAACTAATTTGCATATTGATTTTGAAAGACGACATTTTAATTATTACACGTTCCTATACTCTCTATCAGTGCCTTAATCTAAACGCAAATTCCATAAACAAAACTTCTTTCCTAGAACTGCTTGACTGTGGAACTGTTCCACTTACCTGCTTCCCAGCTGACTACAACTTGGTCGTCTTTAAATCCAATGTGGAAAAGTTCTTGTTATCATATCCCGCTTAAATAGTCCAATTCTGCTGAATTCCCACCAAAAACGAACATGGAGCTGTTGTCACACTGACAACCTTAGACTCATTAACTCTTATCCTTGAGTGGCCTCCGGAACTTCATAAATTTTAACCCCCCCCCCTGTAAAAAAGAGAACAAAACTGTAATTTGTTATCGTCTTTTTTATTATTTGATTATTGTTTTGAATTTAATATAACAGATAGTTTTGTTTTGCAATCATTTTTCTCTGGTAGGTTCATAAGAGTAGTGGTTGAGGGGCAGAAATCAGAAGCTCACACTATTAATGCTGGAGTCCCTAAAGGGTCCATCCTTGGCCCAACTCTCTTCCTGATCTACATCAATGATCTTCCAAATCATATCCTTACATCATTCGTAGACATTTATGCTGACGACACTACTATCTATGGCAGCACATCAAAGGCCGTAAATGACCAAGTTTTTTCCGATTCTCTCTCCTCTGATCTTGAGCACGTGGTACAATTGGGAAAGAAGTGGTTAGTTATTTTTAATGCATCTAAAACAAAACTTCTATCTTTATATCATCAACGCTCTGATCTCCATCTGAGATCAACTGAAATGAATGGCTCTCATATTGGAGAGGCTCCATGTTTTGACAAGTTTCTGGGCTTGACCTTTACTCCTTGTCTGAAATGGAACACGTACATCAAATCCGTTGCCAAGGTCGCTGGGAAAATGGTGGGATCCTTTTATCGATCCAGTAGATATATCACTGCTGTATAAGAGCCAGGTACGTCCAAGGATGGAGTATTGTAGCCACATCTGGGCAGAAGCTGATAGAAAATCTTCTCCTGCCTTGACAGAGTTCAAAATAAACTTTGTAGCCTAGTATGGGGTGCTCTTTTCTCTTCCCTGCAACCTCTTTCTCGCAGAAGTGACGTTGCGAGCTTGTCTCTGCTTTATCGTTATTTTCATGGCAAGTGCTCGTCTGAGCTCCAATCTATTGCCCCCCTCGCCAGACATTCACGAGAAACACTTGCCTAGTTGCAAACACTATTAAGAATTTCACCCACTCATTACCTGTGCCTAAACCTAAACGTATATTCCATTAACAAAGCTTTTTTTTACAATTGCACACCTGTAGAACACTCTTCCGTTTGCTTGCTTTCCAGCTGACTACAATATGGTCATCTTCAAGTCCAATGTAAACAAGTTCTTGATGAGCCGTTCCCTTAAGTAATCCAATTTACCAAATTTCCACTACTAACGATTACTACGATATTGTCCCATTGACTACTGTACACTCTTTAATCCTTATCATCGAGTGGCTTCTGGGCTTTGATAAGATGTGACTCCTATGTAAAAAAAAAAATTGTTTTATTTCCTGTACAAATATTTAGCATTTGTCTTCAGATGCCTTTGTCTTTACAAAAAGCGATTTGATTTTCAACGAGTTGTGATCTATTTCTAAATTGTAAGTGAAAAAGCAAATTAATTTCTTCCTTCTTTCACTTTCGCTACAGTCACATTTAAAAGATAAATAAACGTATATTGGAATTACCATCATGTTAATGTTTATCTCTTTATAAGAGTGTGATGTGGGTACCCTC